>NC_056731.1:523297323-523414823 GCF_019279795.1 Protopterus annectens
CAGTGTGCACGTGTGCTGTAACCACATTGTACATTTAGTGCATCTGCAGTATCAGAACTCTCTCTGTGCACATATCATATGTCTTGTTCTGAAAAGTCTAACAGTCACACAAAGTAAACATAGTTGGTTTCCTGATATGTCAGAATACACATCGTATGTAAATGTGCCTTGAAAAAATCTTTGTAAATTACAGTAAACAAACATTTAAATGTTCTTAGAAAAAAAATGTATTACATAAAGGTCTATAAGAATTACATGAATGTTTCTCAGACAAATCTATTCAAATAATTGTAGAGAACTTATCCATTCTTAGATCCCCTCAGTGGGTGGCGGATCATAACCCACTTATTATGTGCTTGACACATGAATGTCAACATATTCACCTCAAGATTGAAGCTCAAGAGATGAATCTTGGTATCCATGTTGAGAATACATAATTAAGGGTTATGACCAGAGACCTGAACATAATTCTTTGTAGTGCATGGAGTTTTGTCTGCTTCGTGTACTACTAATTACAAGGAAAAAAAGGCCAAAGTGTTTTGCCAGCTTTCAAAGCCATAAAGCATTTAATGAGTGCTATCAGTCATTTATGTTTACACTATCTTTTCATGCCACTCAACTGCGCAGAATGTCAGACTGTAAAGATTTTTGAGTAATATGCTTGGTCTCTTCCTCATAAAATCTAAGGTTTTCTTACAAATGACTATGGATTGAAGTCACTAAATAATGACATACATTTGAGTTTCAAACATTGTAACATTTAGAAAATGCTGACAAAAACATGTATTGTTATTTTAGCAACTTTCTAGCTTTATAACAGAATGTCAGGGACTCATTACCGGCACATCGTTGCTGAAGTTTGTTGGTCAGTACTTGCAGATTTTGTTGCTTAGCACAAGATCTCACCTTAACAAGTTAAGCAGGGGCTACTTAACATTTGTTAAGATTGGGTCTCATGCTATAGCAAAAGTTAACTCGTTTGTCTTTTTCTTGATATCAGAGCATAATCTCCATATTCCATGCACTGCAAAATAATAAAGTTCATAATATCTCGTCATGTATATCACCATTAGATTATACAGCATTTCTTAACATTGTACAAGCAATGCAGCACTGAAACACCATTGAGTTCTGTACATTTGTCTTGTAGCCTGCAAATTCACATATCATCAGTGATTATATTGTGGTCAGCTAGGGCTGGCACTTCCTTAAAAAAACAATTGTAACAATTGCACCTCTGTAACATAATATCAGAAGTAATTCATTGTACTAATCGCCAGCACTTGGAAATGGCAAGATTATAACAAAGCCTGGTGGAGTTAGAGAATGCTGCACACCAATGCAGACATACTATTTGAGGGGTTTACTGCATGAGGCAGCTCACAGCTATGAAGACATGCATTATGCAATATATTAACATCACCCACACCCTGCACATGTCCATTACATATGATAATTAGTGCTGTACTACTGGCTATTTGCCTATGAATGCCAGCCCACACCTTTCATTCATACTGCACCTAGAGGTTAGCAAACATTATCTTTCTTGCAGCTTAACAGTGATATTTCTTTTGTTCAGCTCTTGTTGAGAATATCACAATTCCCCACAGAGAAACATAAGGCAGCAAATGCAGCATTTAAACAGATACATTTTATTAAACATTCATCTCATATGAACTAATTCTGAACATAGCAGTTGCATAAAAGCAGCAGAACAGACTACCCTTCATGTGTTGCTATTATTTATTGTCACATTCTGAAATCATAATAACAGTTTGTGCTGTCATGGTGTGTCTTTTTTTAACAGGTGAATTAAGTATAAGTACAAAATGAGTTTTATTTTTTTTTTTTATTTGTTTGTTTCCATATTCTAGTGACTCACTCAAGTGATTGCAGAGGTACAACTGGCTTTTTGTATTTTTCATCCATCCATCCACCCACAACCACTTTACCCATTTTTGCACATGGAATCGGGGCGTCACTTCAAAGTGACAATCATGGACAGCCAAGTTTCACACCGCTGGGTGTCCCTAGCTGAATAAAACAAACTGTTCAGATTTTAACATCAGACACTTAATGTATGTGCTATCAAACAGCAGCTTACAAAATCTTTAATTTATCAAGCAATGAGCTTTTCCTGGTTCCATGTCCCAGAAGGCTAAAGCTCTGCCTGCACCCCATCTGGCTTGGGTTTGTTTGGAAGCCCAGGTGCAGTAGGAGCTATCTGGCAAGGATGGACTTAAGCAGATGATATGAGCCTTCCCATCCCAGAATAAGGGTGCTTAGTTAGTCCTGCTGCAGAATCTCTACATGGAGGAAGATTCAGAACTGTACTCCATATGTACTGCAACTCAGCAAAGCAAGCCCATCCAGGAGTGATTATCCCTCTAGCTAACCAATGTTCACATGTAGAGACATGCTGTAGCACCAGAGCTTAGTATAGCATGTATCCTTTCAGACCAGCAAGGACAGGGCAATAGAATCATTCAGCTCCACCCAACATAAAACAACCATGTCTTCCGTGGCTCTCACTTTGATCTCCCCGGAATTCTCTGACACAGGAAAAGAATGAGAGGGCCTCTCAAAATAAATAAGACTAGATACCTGCCGATGGGGATGGGAGTTAATCAGTACATATATAATAACAAACAGAACTTTCACACACTTTCCCTTTTGCATACTGTATGCTTAGCCAGTACAGCTGCAGTATAAACTAACAAATTTTCAGTTGGATACCAAATGCAGGCTTTGTTTTTTATTACTCTCAAGCAGATAAACAACTATTAAAGTTAACATAACTACAGACATAATAGTAACTGTATGGACAAATTTACCTTGGATACCTTCTACCTGTCATCATCTTTAATCTAATAAAGTATTAATGCACTGATCATATCAGTAAACAAACCTTATAATAACACTGTAAGAAGCAGCTACTTCTGCCTAATTAGTATTAGCTATCTAGTTTATACTATAACCTCTTTTTAAACATCACTGTCAATGTGCAACCTTCATTCTTTCAGGTTTACAATTTCCTAAATAAGTTGCTTGAATTACAAATGGGAGACTCTTTAGGAGTGAAACATTAGAACTACTAGTTTTTCAGCCCATTTCAGCTCATTAAGTCAAACTGCATAGTTTATTAGCATTTATTATATACATTTTGAAAACGTTCATTATAAAAGAATAATGTTTACAAGTTATTTTTATATATTTTATATACACATGCACGAACACTCACACGCAAACACACACACACACACACACACACACACACACACACACACACACACACACACACACACACACACACACACACACGGCTTCCCTACACCTTATCAACTCCAAGCTGAAGGAGGTTCTATTTGATTTAAGTTCACCTTGTTGATATGGAATTACATGATTACTATTTTCCATAGGAAATCACTGCTGGTATAATTTGTAAATAGTATGTAAAATAGAAAAAAAATGAGCTAAGCACATACAAACAGAAACAGGGCTACAAATAAAATTACCAATCTTTACTTACCCATGTACTGGCTTGTATACTGTGCATAACAGCCAGAGGTAACCCCAGAGATGAAAACATCAGCAGCAGCATTAACCGAGGTTAGTGATGAACATATAATGAAAAGATAAATGATTGTCTTCTATGTAAATAGTATAGTTCTTTGAAAAATAAAACTATACACAAATGTCAGCAGTAACTTATAAGAGTCATATACGCAACACTGACAAAATGTGACCATGAAGTCATTATCACCAGCATCAGGATAGGTAGATGATTAAGCATGGGTATACATCCCTTATAACTAGAATATAAAACATAAGTAGTTAAGACACAAATGGGAATATGCAAGCCAACAGGAAACCAACAAGGTAATGCCCACACACGTGCATGGCCTGCTCACTACTGTACATCACACATAAAACGTACCCAAGGCAGACACCTCAGCAGTGACCAGGGCAATCTTAGAAGGTGCTGAGCAAGCATTTAATCATTATTAGTAAGATTGTACTACTAATAGCAGTACTACAAGTAAATTTAGGTGCTGAACAAATAATATCATCAAACTTAAGAAGCATATAACAAAAATTCAACTCAGTACATACACCATGATGAAAGCAGGCATCTAAGCAAGCAAGCATTAGCTATCCACTCTGTGCATCAGACATGAGCAACCAAAGTCACAAAGAAATGCCAAAAGGGTAGGATACAGTCATCATCACTTCTGCAGGATGGGGGAAGGGTTACAGGATAGCAAGCCTGACACACATGAAGTATGTGTGTATAAGAGTGAGAAATTAGGTTAACAGCAAGTATGCACTGTCAGGGCCAGTGGCTCCTAATGTAATGAAGTCAATATTATGAAATAATTTTTAAGTGCATTTGTATGTGAGGTGGCATGGGCAATATGCGAGTCTGCAGAAACACAGCCAAGCATTTGTGCTAGCAGTATCCCATGGCATCTTGGACAAATGGGAGCCATGTGTAACATAGGATTCAGTTCAGTGTTGCCACTCATGGTAACTTGAATTACTTCTGCTAGAAGTTGCACTGCAAGTTCCATGATCCTGGCTAGAAGTTGGGGTGGTACCTGAACATGAAAAATGTCTGTTGGACGAGATCTCATCTTGACTACATTCACCATTCTGACTATGTGATCTACCATATCTGGGTGTGGACACCTTAATCCACTGATGGACCAGTGGAAGTAGTACCATTACTGGGGTGGAATCTGACATGGCCATGGCCACATTGGCTAACATCTGATAATTGAGAAGCTCTTTGGCCACATGGTTGCTGACCATCCACCAGCATATGTTCCATAACACATACTCCTCATGATCCAGTGTATCACTCATTCATTCAGTCAAAGGACTCACATACACATGGTTCATTCAATCTCACATGTTAGAATGCATGACATGCTGTACTCTGTCTCTTCCAATGCCCTGGTGGAATTTGCCTGTACCTCCATGATGACCCTACACATATGTTGGGTGGCACCAACAACAGGGGGAATAGTGGAAAAAATGTCTTCTCTGAGCACCTCTACTGACACCCCTGTGTGGTACGTCACCTACATGATGGCTGGAGGGGTTCTAACAGCTCTGCAACTGGGGTAACCGCACTACCCTGATCAACAATGTCCTCCTCAACCTGTCCAATCTCAGATATTTCTGTATCATGGCTATGCATAGGCATACTCACTGTGTCCAAAGTCTGGGAAGGGGATGTGAGATCCACAAACTCAGTCTCAGACATATCTCCTGACTGTGCCACTTCATCACTGCTATTATCGGCAGTGACTTCCGATCCTTCAACATCAGGCTGTAGGAGCACCACAGTGCAGCCTCACCTGTGATTATACCAATAAAACAGAAATGATTATAAACATACTATATAAATCAGAATAAAGCAACAATAGATGAAAGTGCAAGCAAGCATTTTACTTAGGTATATTTAAAGGTCTACACATAAATGAAGAAACATAAAACGTATGTCCACATCATATGCAGGTGGTCTTTGAACATCAAAGCCAGATGTGCCTAGACAAACAAAATAGAAATTGATAGAAGTATGATAAGCATTAAACAGAAGATGACATTTAAACACAGCTATCATACAGCTACACCAATTTTAAGATCTATACATTTACATGTGAATGGCATACCTGAAGAATCAGAAGTGGACACCCAGTGTCTGTCTTTTACCTCTACTCTCATGTCCATCATGGCCCTGGGCAACACCTCTGACCTGCCTGGATCTCTTACAGTCAACAGGAACTCCTCTATCTCAGTAAGTGGTGGGTTGGTAGCAACTCTACCTCTCTGTGCAACAGCACTGGCTCCAGTAATTACATTATTTATCTTGTTACTGGTCCTGTGTCTGACAGCCTTGTATTTAAGGCCTTGGCTACCCAAAGCAGTCACATCATCAACAACCTGCTATTAGACATGGACACAGAAGGGCCTGTCTGCTAATGGTTTTGCTAAGATGCATGAGCCATGGAGATGGAGGACCTGGACTATTACGTCATTGTTAGCATCTGAAAATGCAGGTTTATGTGGTATAGCTAGTTTAGGTGCTATATGCTGTAGTAAAGTAAAAAAAAATATCAAATAAATCAGCAGGGACTGTGTGTTTACAAACTAATCTACACTGGGCAGAAAACAAATAATTATGCAGGCATCACCATTAAAAAAACATTAACAATGATGATATCTAAATATGGATATCTAACCAATACCTGCAAAACCCCTCCATACACTCCATGCCAATAACACAACTTCATAAGGGGAAAACATTTGGTTATGTCCAGGGTATAGAACATCATTAGTAAAGAAACAGTTTCTAAAATGTCAGTTTGAACTACAAGAAGTTACTCATGTCAGACATGTGTCAAACATCCTCATGTAATATTTCCAGAAAACAATTTTTGTATGAAATACTATTTAATGATCATTGTAACAGCAACTCTTAAACCTTCAGTACAAAATGAACATTGAAAAGTGTAGATAGTACTCATATCTTTAAAAAGCAAGAGCTCCTACAATAACCTATCCACTCCAACAACCATAATGTCAATAACACAACTTCATAATGGAATAAAAGTATTTATGTCAGGCATATATAACAACTTTGGCCTTGAACAGTTTCAGAAATGTCATTTTAACATACATAAGATTCTCAATTTAGAAATGTGTTGCCATCCTCACAGAAATGTTTCTGGAACACAAAAAATAGAAGTACAGGGTCATTCAAATACTTTAATTACAAACACAACTGTGCAAAGTGTAGCCATCACTCATATTGCTAAGAAAAACATAATAAAAGCATACTGTAAGCAGTTATTCTAAAGAAAATAAACATACCTTTATAGAAATTGTAAATCAGTTCTCCCAAAGAACATAAATGCACCAAGGAGAGAGGCTGATATATGGGTTAAGGTGTTTACCTTACTGATTCAAGGTGCAGGGTTTGATTCTGACATGGGGTAATTGGCTAGACTTAAAATGGCCCACAAGGGCAATAGCCTAGTACTAACCTACGAACTTATTTGGGGTGGGAGGTTGGTATAATGGTTAAGGTGTTTACCTTACAGACAGAAAGTACAGGATTGATTCTCACATGGGGTAATTGGTTAGGCTTAAAATGGTTTACAAGGGCAGTTAGCCTAGTACTAATCTATGAACCTATGAACATGTAAGTCTAGACAGTCAAATAGCAGTATTTTGGATTTGAAGCACTTGGGCAACCCAAGCAGTTTTTCCTAGTATAATGCTAGTTTCTTGGCCCCAGGTTCTGCTTATATTAGGTATATTAACCCATTTGAACATATGGGATATGTAAATCAGCTGTCAGCTCCTTACCATTCCTGAATCACACAAACTTCTTAAGGTGCTGGGCAGGTAAACCTGGTGTGAGGACTTACATAAAGGCAGGCACATGCCTTGCAGTACAAGACTGTGTATGCAGAACAGTGGAAAGCTAATACCGTGCAAGTTGACTCTATCTAAATCTTTAATAAGACCATTACTAACTTTAGTACACAGGGTATGTCAGAGATAATAGACATACAGCAATTTTTTTTATTACATTTACTGACTAAAGAGATAGCATTAATTCCACCATTAATAAACTATTGTTAGAAGACAACTATGCCTCTAACTAAAAGTGTCTGTGAGTCATAGCAAGTATAAACAGCTTAAACATACAGAAAGAAAAAGTCCATATCAGTGAAAAATGAAATATAATCAAGTTACAAATGCTAAGAAAAAAAGGCACGGAACCACTACTAGCTGGAAATAATTTATTTTAGCGATTACGTCAGTTGTAAACAGCAACTTCTTCAGAATGAAGACTTCATTCATTCTTCACGATTTTTGAAGAAGTCACAGTTTACAACTGATGAAAGTGCTAAAATAAATTGTTTCCAGCTCATAGTGGTTCCATGCCTTTGTTTTTTCTTGGTTTTGGTTCATGGCAGTTGCAAGTTACAAATGCTGCAGAAGGGATTAAGGCTTACAAACAAAAGGGTAGAGCACACCCCTGTCTTGAAGCCATTTGCTTGATATGTGACATGATTTACTAGTATACATTCTGCAAGTATCACATTCACCAAGACTTTTAATGTGAAAGGACACAGGACAAGTGGGAGAACATGAGTAAAGTGCTCTCTAAATGTAATATATCAGAATTAAACTGACTACATGTGCTGTACTTTCTCTACCTCATATTGTCAATGATGATGATGTGGCAAACGCCATTAATTTTGTCAATATTTATGTGATTTCATGGTTTTACTGTTCAAATCTAGACAGGGTGACATCTGTCTAAAAGTAGGAGTCATAAATAGAAATAATGTAATGGTATAAGACTACAAAGTTGAGAAATCATCACACATGTTCATGATTGTTTTTGGCTTTAACTTTTGCATAACACTTGGCATTGCTCATTTTTGATTGTCAGTGGTGACAGTTCACTTCCCAAGGGGGAAAACTCAAGATTTTTTTTCACATGTGATAATACTTAGCCATCAGTAGCACTAATGAGATGGACATCAGTGCATTTCAGTCAAAACTCTAGACAATACTGAGAGCAGAAAATATAGCTGTCATTTCACTTTCTTGGTGGCTCAATGTGCTAATACAATAAGTACTGAGTAACAACTCAAGTAATGCAGGATTTGATCCAGATTTTGGATATTTTGAATTTAGTGACCACGGTAAAATATTTGTTGTGCATTTGAAACTGAAGTACAATTATAATTTGCAGTGTGTAGAATGGATGATAAACAAGATAACTTTGATCTGTGCCACCTGCAGTATACTTACTAATGACTATAGTAATTGTAAACTTTTATGCGCATAATGTTACAAATATGTTATGGCCTAAAATCTGAGGAAGTAAAATCAGCAAAATAATGAATTGGAAAAATATGGGTACTTACTGACACAGTTGTAATAATATATCTGAACAATTATTCATAACACTAATACATTTTATTAACACGTGTACATTCCACTTGTATATGCTGTGTACATGAACTTATGCTAACTCCTGTATGGCCCCTTCTTCAATAAGTCTCATGACATGACTGCATAATGAGGTGTATGAGAACTGCCAGTTATGTGGCAGATACTTTTAAAAATGTCAATGTTTCAGGTAATGCCAAAGGTGCTGGGCTTAAAAACAGATAATTTAACATGCAAATAGCAATATTTTGTGCCAACATTTCACTTGAAAAAGGCCACCACTTGGATAAATCAGCACTCTGCTTTATGTTTTCTTTTTTACTTCATCCTTTGTGCACCACTTGTTATTGTGCATTAGTGACAGTTAGTGGTGAATATCAGTCAATGACAGTTCACTTCTCAATGCAAAAACAAAAAAGTGTATTTTACATTCACAAAGACAGCTATCAGTAGTGCAAATGAGACTGGCACTGCTGTACTTCATTCAGCACTATGGACTGCACTTACAAAAACTACACGTTATGTCACTTTCTCTGTGGCACAATGTGTTGATGCTTGCAAATCTGTGTTCTCTTGACAACAAAATGGACTACTTAACTCATACACTCCAATGGAGCTCAGTAAGTTTGTATTGTAACTTTTAATGGGTGGAGCCTAAGCCTTTTGTTAGAATCAAATTATGTCCTCACATTTCAAACAAATGTTCATATCTCTGGATTCATAGTGGTTATGAAAGAAGTATAAATGGCAAACTCTTCAGCACAAACTATTTTTTACAGTAGTAGTATTCTTTAGGTTCTAGGTCTTAAACCAAATTTTATAAGTCACAGTAAACACAGTAACTATTATGTTTGTAACATTTTGTAAACAACTTAGAATATGTCAAGAACCAGTGAAGTTACACACATACTGTCAGCAGCATTTTATTCATCTAGCTGACAGCATTCATATCAGGCTAAGGAGTTCTGTCTGTGTTACTTTGTAGTTAAGATATTTAGAAAAAATGTGAACATTCTATCTATATAAATTATTATCATAAAACATTAATTAATATCTATTTACTTGCAGTAGACAGAGGTCAGATATTAATGCAGTTGTGTTTGCCATTGTGTAAGCTTTAAGAAGAAATATTTTAAAACCTTGTATATAGCATGGTTTTAGAATTATTGATGCAAATATGAACAAGCAATATTTGATGCCTAGAGGCGTCTGTAGGAGTTAACTGCAGATGCACCTGGAAGCATCACTCGGATGTAATGAGTTAAAGATGAAACTATCTTCAAAGAACAAGGTGAGACATTTGTTTAATTATGATTACTGAGACATGGCTACACAGCAATATCAGTGACAATGCAGTTAATTTTGAGAATTTCACACTGTATCATGCAGACAAAAGCCAAGTACTGTGTGGAATGGCTAGGGGAAGAGGAGCCTGCATTTCTGTTAACAACAGATGGGGCAGTAAGTTCGTGGTCATTATGTCTCACTGCTCTGAGAATCTGGAGTTTCTGTCTATAAAATGTAAACCTTTTTACATTCCTCGAGAGTTAAATGGAATCTACATAGCAGTGGTGTATATCCCACCTACTGCTCACACAAATGAGGCATTCACAAAACTGTACCAGTCTACCTGTGACATGCAAAATAAACACCTTGAGTTTGCTCATATCATAGCTGGTGATTTCAATCAGGACGATCTAAAGTCAGTACTCCGCCATTACTACCAGCATGTAAACTTTCCAAAAAGGGGTAGAAGTACCTTGGATAAAGTGTACAGCAATATAAAGCAAGCCTACAAAGCAGTGTGAAATCCATACCTTGGTAGCTCGGATCATCTTTCTAGCATTACTACCAGCATGTAAACTTTCCAACAAGGGGTAGAAGTACCTTGGATAAAGTGTACAGCAACATAAAGCAAGCCTACAAAGCAGTGTGAAATCCATACCTTGGTAGCTCGGATCATCTTTCTAGCATGCTGATGCCTGCTTATAAACCTGCTCTAGTCAGGGAGAAACCCACAGTGAAACAGATCAGGATGTGGCCTGAGGGACCATTATCAGCTCTCCAGGATTGTTTTGAGTGTACTAAATGGACCATTTTCAAGGAGGCAGCCACAAGAGATCAGCATATCAACCTAAATGAGTACACCAAACCACTGATGGCTTACATCATAAAGTGTGTTGATGACATCACAGAGATCAGAAGCATCATCACAAGAGCTGACCAAGGATCGAAATTCATCATTCAGGGCAAATGACAGGGAAGCCTTTAGTGTGGCAAGGGCAAACCTGAAGAAAGGCATAAAAGAGGTTAAGAAGGAATATGGGAGAAAGGTACTAAACCACTTTGAGGACATGAGGGATGCCAGATGGCTGTGGCAGTGTATACAACAAATTATGGACTATAAAGCAATAGCTGCACAATGTGAAGATAACTCTGACTTCCTAGATAGGCTGAATACATTTTTGGAAGATTTGAGTACAGAAACATCATAATTGTGCAAAGGTTACACACAGAGCAGTATTATGCAGTACCCAGCCTTAGCCTGATGGAAGTAAAAAGGGTACTACAGAAAGTCTTTCCCAGAAAGGTGGCCAGTCCAGATAATATCTTGGGTAAGGTGTTAAAGAGCTGTGCAGACCAACTATATACAGTACTCACTGGCATATTTAACACCTCATTTGGCCTAGCAAAGGTCCCTTCATGTTAGAAAGCAACAAATATCATCCCTCTACCCAAAAAAGCCTCACTTTCCAGCTTGAACAACTTCAGGCCTGTTGCACTAACATCCACAGTTATGAAATGTTTTGAGAGGTTAGCCAAGAAACACCAAACTACCATCAACTTTTGATCCACTACAGTTTGCCTACAGAGAAAACAGATCCATGACTGATGCAATAGTGGTCACACTGCATCTTGGTCTTGAGCATCTGGGACAGCTATATAAGAATACTATTCATTGACTTTAGCTCAGCATTTAACACAGTTGTCCCTATGCAATTGATCAATAAGCTAGTACATCTGGGTATCAGCAAACACCTCTGCAACTGGATCCTGGACTTTTTGAAGGTTTGTGTGGGAAAGAACACCTCTAGGAGCATAACACTCAAGACGGGTGTTCCTCAGGGTTGCAGTCTCAGCCCCCTATTGTTTACTATCCTAACCCATGACTGGACAGCAAACGTCAGTAGGTTCATAGGTTCATAGGTATGTACTAGGCTATTGGCCCTAGAGCCTTTGTAAGACTAGCCAACAAGGTTCCCTGGCTTTCACCACCCCTGGATGCTATTTACCTGTACCCCTGTCTAGCAGGGCCACCGATGTGATGAGTGGAGTGAATTTCAAATTGCCCATCCACTCATCATGATTTTTTTTGAAGAGTGCTAGTGACGAACTCTGCTTGACATAGATAGGTAGTTTGTTCCAGAGTATGGGAAGTCTCTGGGACAGGAATCTATCCCTCCAGCATGTTCTGTTAATTGTGGTGACAAGGTTTAGGTCCCTAGAATGTGTGGCTCTGAGGGATTGGGATTTCTTTAGGTGGAGCATGTCCAGCAGCTCAGGGTTTGACATAGCTTTGTATATTAGACAGAGATCACCTTGGAGTAGGTGATATTCTACAGAGTAAAGCCAGAGTTTTTTGAGGTGGTCAGTGTAGGGTAACTGTTTGAGTCCCATAGTCCTCTTAGTGAGGTATTTTTGTGGCCTTTCTAGGTGCTGCAGATGCCTTATAAGGTACATTCCAAATGGGGTGTTGTACTTTATAATGGATCTGATGAGAGCCAAGTAGAAGGGGACAATGACTTCTTTTTTTCTAGATGAGAACCCTTTTGTGATGAGGTGTGCTACATAGAAGGATTTTCTGACCACTGAGGCAATGTGATTATCAAAGGAGAGGCTACTGTCCACTACAGTCCCGAGGTCTCTTATCACACCTTCTGTGTTAAGTGGGCTGCTGCCTATGTGGTAGTCCATGAGTACAGGGTTTTTACCAAAGGGGATGACAATGCATTTTTTGGCATTGAGCTTGAGGCCATGGCTCTTACACCAGGCATCGGTCTCAGTGAGGCCCTTTTGCAGGATGTCCATGTCATTTGGTGACTCAGTTATGGCACCCAATTTGCAGTCATCGGCAAACTTTGTCAGCCAGAGGCCCTCTGTGTTGGCCTGTACTTCAGAGAAGTAGATCCCAAACAGGAGGGGACCCAAGACTGAACCCTGTGGTACTCTACTTGTCACAGGTTTGGAGTCGGATTTAGAGTCCACCATTTTTACAGTGTGGGTTCTGTCCATGAACCAGTTGGTGACCCATCTTGTGACATATGGATTTATACCCAGCTTGGTGAGTTTATTTATGGTACCAGAATGGGGGAACAAATCATATTGTCAAGTTTGCTGATGCCACCATAGTTGTGGGTCTCTTCAGGAGACAGAACGAGAGTGCATACAGAGAAAAGGTTAATACACTGATTGCCTGCTGTACAAGAAACAACTCTGAACTGAATGTAAGTAAAACAAAAGAGTTTATTGTAGACTACAGGAAGAGTCAAATGCCCCATATACTGCTCCTGATTAATGTCAAGACAGTGGAAAGAGTAAGCAATACCAAATTCCTTGGAATTCATATCTCTGATCGTCTCTCTTGGTCTGGGAACACCTGACACGTAGTGAAAAAAAGCACACCAACATCTTCACTTTTTGAGAAGATTCAAAAAGA
This sequence comes from Protopterus annectens, assembly GCF_019279795.1. Lineage (NCBI taxonomy): Eukaryota > Metazoa > Chordata > Ceratodontiformes > Protopteridae > Protopterus > Protopterus annectens. Next base: position 523,311,023 of record NC_056731.1, read on the forward strand.
TGAAACTACCATTGTCAGCACTTTACACCTTCTACAAGGAAGCAACTGAAAGCATCCTAACATCCAATTTTTGGTATGGTATGGGAGCTGTTTGGTCACAGATAAGAAATCCCTGCAAAAAGTGGTGAGAGCTGTCGAGAGGATAACTGGCACCAGTCTGCCCACAATCCAGGATTTTTATACATTGAGGAGCCTCAAGACAGCCAACAAAATACTAAATGACTCAACTCAATGTGCAAATAGTCTGTTTATGAGCCTGTCATCGGTTAAAAGATAGCGCAATATTCAATACAGGATAACTTGATTCAAAGACAGTTTTAATCCCAAATTGATCAGACTTCTTAACTCCAACATTAGTTCTAATCATTGACAGGTCAGGATGTTAGGACTTCCCATTTACTGTGCAATATTACTTTAACTATTATTTATTAAGCCCAGCCAACCATTGTAGTTTATATTACTAACCCAGGTGCAATATTGCAGTGTTTCTATTGCTTGTTTACTACAATTTGGTGTTTTATTGAGGCATTTCCATGGTCTGATCTTTGTACTCAGTATTTGTGTAATGTCTGGCATCATGCACCAATTATAACCAGTAATAAATGACCATTTGAAAAAAAGTACAGTTGTGTACCTACCATAAATGTAGATGTTTGGGTGTATTCACTGTTGCAGTCATTACTCTTGCGTTATCCTGCTGGCAGGCTACCCGCAGTCGGCCTGAATTCCGGCGTCTGTTGCTGTCGCCTCTTCCCTGACGTTAGTGCGCCAGGGGTATAAAAGATGCAGCCAATGCCATTTTCTTCAGTTTTTCTTGCCCCAGATGTCAGGTGCCCCCAGAAGGGTAGGCTAAATAGATTATGCCAATAAACATGCATGCACTAAAGTAAACATTTCCTTCATCAAGCAAATACACCACATAGGTTGTATAGAATAGAGAAGTACAGATAAGACCCAGCAAATGATAGGGGGATGGTGGGAGGGTAACCTGGACTGCAACAGTGAATACACTCGAACATCTACATTTATGGTAGGTACACAAATGTATTATGTTCATCGTGTTTCACTGTTGCAGTCATTACTCTTGGGTTGAATCCAAAGCTGAGGATGGGTGGCTGGGCTAAATAGGATTAGGAGACGCTATGAGGCCCTGCAGAACTGCAGTGGCAAAGCCTGCTCTGGATTTACAGTAGAGAGGTAAGTGGTGGTGCTTTGTAAAAGTGTGCACTGAACTCCAAGTTGCAGCCTCTAAGATTTCTTTGGTTGGTACTCCTCTGAGGAAGGCTGCTGAAGTGGCTGCTGCTCTGGTAGAATGTGGCTTAATGCCCTTAGGCACTGATTTGCCATGCTGTAAATAGCAGAAATTAATGCAATGGCCTATCCATTTAGAAATAGTCTGCTTTGAGATAGTCTTTCCATGTGATCTTGCAGCATATGCCACTAAAAGTTGCTCAGTCTTTCTGAAAGCTTTAGTTCTGTCCAAGTAGAAGCGTAGTTGTCTGTGTATGTCCAATGCAGAAGTCTCTCACCCTTGTTCTGTGGATTTGGATAAAAGGTAGGCAAGTGAATGGTTTTGTTAAGGGCCACACTGGATGCCACCTTAGGCATGAATGTAAGGTTCGTCCTTAGAGAAACCCTGTCTAGATGGAAAATGATAAAAGGTTCCATAGCCATGAGTGCCTGTAACTCCGAGACTCATCTTGCAGAGGTTATTGCTAGGAGCAGAGCTGTTTTCCAGGATAAGAATTTTATATCAGCTGTTGAGGCTGGCTCAAAAGGAGGTAGTGTGAGCTTTTCCAAGACATAATTGAGGTCCCATGCAGGTATTGGTGCTCTCCTTGGAGGTCTTATGTTTTTGGCCCCTCTGAAGTACTGCCTTATTAAAGGATGAGAAAAAATAGGTGGTTCTGTATTGTAATGGGCTGAAACGGCAGAGGCATGAATCTTAATTGATGAAAAGGATAGGCCTTTGTCCAGCATCTCAGTTACGTATTGCAAAATCTGAGGAATACTTGGTACAAACGTGTCAATTCCTTGTTCCTGGTTCCAAGCACAGAATCTCTTCCATTTTTCTGCATAAGATTTTCTGGTACTGGGCCTCGTGGCCTCCAAGATAACATCCATGACAGCTTTTGAAAGAGGAGTGTTCTGAATGGCTACATTATCCATCGTGCTGCCAGATTTAAGGTCCTGAGTTGGCTGTGCAGGATCTGATTGTTTTGTTGGGTCAATAAGTGAGAAGTTTGAGGCAATGTCCAGGCTGGACTTTGAGACAAGTTCTTTAGGATTGGGTACCAGTGCTGGTGAGGCCAGTCTGGGGCAATCAGTATCATTTTTGGCTTCTCTTGTCTGACTTTTAGGAGTACCTTGGGGAGGAGAGGCAGTGGAGGAAAGGCATATACTGTTAGGTTTTTCCAGATGAAGGATAGGGAATCCACTTTCCATTCTAGCTTGTGATAAATCCTTGTGGAGAATCACTGTAATTGGCAGTTGTGAGGGGAGGCAAATAGATCTATGTCTGGGCATCCCCATTTCCTTGTTATCATGCTGAAGACTTGTGGATCCAGTTTCCACTCGAGATTTCTGCTGAGTTCGTCTGCCAGAGTATTTATTTTTCCTGGCAGGAATTGTGCTTGCAGGTGAATTTGATAAGTCAATGCTGTGTCCCACAAAGTCATGGCTTGTCTGCAAAGGGGGTAGGAATGTGTGCCTCCCTGTTTGTTTATGTACCACATGACTGAAGTATTGTCCATCTTTATCAGAAGTTGTCCTAGATGAAGTAGGTCCTTGAAAGCTGTCAGGGCATTCTGAACAGCTAGCATCTCTTTTTGATTGATATGAAGATGCATCTGGCTTGCGGGCCATGTGCCCTGAATACATTTTCCTGACATGTGGGGTCCCCCAGGCATAATCTGATGCAACCATTGTTAGTGTCTGCCTGGCTGTGGGTAAAGTGAATGTCTGTCCCTTGTTGTGGTGACAGGCCTCTGCCCACCATCAAAACTCTTGTTGCAGGCAGGGAATGAGTGTAATTAATGTTTCCGGGCTGTGGCAATGTTGAGTCCAAACACTTTTTAGATACCATTGTAGTTTCCTCATATGCAGTCTGGCATATGGAATTAGCAGAATGCAGGATGCCATGAAGCCCAAAGCCTGCGGGATTTTCCTTGCAGATAACTGGGTCTTTGTTGCCAACATTTTGAAGTAAGAAGTCAGTTGCCTTTGTTTGTCTGGCATGAGATAATCCATCTGGGCAGTTGTATTTAAGCTTGCACCCTGGAATATTATCTCTTGAGAGGGTACTAGTTTTGATTTCTTTTCATTTACTGTGTACCCTAAACAAATTAGTAATCTTTTTACAAACGCCAGATGCTTTAGTAGAATGTCTTTGTTCTCTGCTTGAATAAGGCAGTCATCCAAGTAAGGATATATTTGAATTCCTCTTTGTCTGCAAAATGCAATTACTGGTGCCAGGCGTTTTGTGAAGACCCTGGGTGCAGTAGATAAGCCAAAGAGCAGTGCAGAGAATTGGTAGTGCATTGAGCCAGCTATGAATCTGAGGTATCTTCTGCAAGATTGTCTGATTGGGACATGCAGATATGCCTCTTTTAGGTCCAAAGTTACGAACCAAGCCTTCTTGCCCAGCATGGGCAGTAGCTGCTGCAGAGTCAACATTTTGAATTTTGGAACATCCAGAAATGTGTTTAGTATAGATAGGTCCAATACTGGTCTCCAGGCTTTGTCCTTTCTGGGCACCAAGAAAAGTCTCGAGTAAAATCCTTAACCCTGCTCTTGTTGTGGTACTTGTTGAATGGCCCTCATATCCATGAGGGATGAAACTTGCTTTTGTGCCTCTGCCAATTGATTGCGTGGCAGGTCTGGCATACCTTTTTCCCTTGGCAAGGGTGTGAAAGTAGAACCTAGCCCTGAGACACTGTTCAAGACCCATTTGTCCTGGGTAATTATGTGCCAATTTGGTGAAAAAAGTGCTAGTTTTCCCCCTAAGGGGGCTGCCAAAAGATAAGTGCTTGGATCTGGCAGGGGAAAGTCATTGGGACTGTTTCCTGTATGGTTGTGATTTGTCTTCTCCAGTTTTGGAGGTAGAAGCACCCCATTGTTTAGGCCTGTATGAGCCTTGGGGCTGAGATCTGCCTCTGGGGCATCTGTATCTGCCTCTTTGTGGTCTGTCTGACACTGGAAAGGACCAATTCTTTGTAGGCCAGTTCCTGATAAATCTGGGTGGATGTACCTGTAAGAAATCCTTAACTGTCTGCATGGATTTCGCTTTATCCTCCATTTTCTTCAACACCTCTTCTGCCTTAACACCAAACAAGGTATCATGCTGTAACGGAGCATCCAATAATTTTGCTTTAACATGATCAGGCAGATTCTGTTCCTTTAACCAAGCATGCCTTCTAATATCAGAACCTGTAACAGTGGCCCTACAAGTGGCCTCCAGTGAATCAAAACCACATTGCAAAGTATGCTTTCCCACTTGTTCAGCTGCATGCAATAAATCCTGCATTTCCTTGTTATCTGAGCATTCAGAATTTGTCAACAGTTTCTGTTTAAGCAGTGACATCAAATATTGCTGACATTTAAGCATATGAAATTGACAATTTAAAGCCCTTACAGCCAAGGTAGCAGAAGTGTAAACTTTTTTTCCTCCGTCTGTCCAGTGCCCTAGAATCCCTATCAGAGGGGACAGGTTTTTTTGCAGTGGAAACCTTGACCCCTTTGGGGCCCTGAGATATAGTTTCTGGGTAAGCAGCAGTGTTTTTATATAGAAATTTATGAGAGTCTGGAACCCTATAATATCTGTCTGGCTTAGCAGGTGCAGGGGGTAAAGAGTCAGGAGACAGGCTAGACTCTGAAAATACATCATCTACAATGTCTAGAACAGGTGGAATAGCAAGAGGTCTGTGCTGAGGTAGTAACAGAAAGACTCTGAGCCTTTTCTTAGATTCTGAGTAATCTTGGCTCTCCCAGTGAAAATGCTCCCTCATAGTATGCAGGGTTTCCCCAAAAGAATAATCCTCAGGAGAAGAGGCTGAAGGAATAGATTCTTCAGCATCAGAATCCTCATAGGGAGGAATAGAGTATCCCTGTTCAGAAGAGGAATCAGAGGAAATTGAAACCTGATCAGAAGAGTCATATTTTGTCTCTTGCCTAGGCCTCTTATCAGGAGGGGGATGGGAACCCCTGATCAAAGTAATTAGATCTTTGGCCATTTTAAGCATCTGTTTCTTAGGCATGGAAGTCTGTCCAGGAGAATGCTGTACTTGTTTCTTTGTCTTTAGAGCTGTTTTAGTCTTTGTCTTTGAAGCTGAGGTTGGCTTGACATATAATTAGTGTAGGTCTGAAAACACCCTCAGAAGCCGATGCCTGCTCAGCGGCTCTGGACCCATCTGAGGGAATAATTTCCAAGGGTCCAATACCTTGAATATCCAGAGGCCTAGTTGGCTCCATGTGGGAGTCAGAAGCGGCCTGTGGCTCTGAGGTAGCAGGCGTCAGGGGCTGTGAAAGCGCCTCACTGAGAACCGGCGAACCAACGACTGGCCTAGCGGGGGCCTCATCATCGGTTTTGGACCTTGGATGCCTGTCCTTTTCCTTTTCCTTGTGCTTTTTATAAACTCCGGTCATCGGCTGTTCTGACGGCATTATATAATTAAACCTTCGGCCAAAATAATGAAAGGCAAAATTGTACCGACGCTTAATAGTGCGTTGGTTAAATGTAGCACAAAACCAACTGCTAGCAACGTTGTGATCAGGGCCTAGGCAAGGAATACAGTAAGAATGAAAATCCTTATGAGGTATTTGTTTCCCACAAGAAATACAATTGTTAACTTTTTCTGACATCGGTCTGGAGCAAGAAAAAAAGTTTCTCCAATGGGGTACTTAGCTTTAATGAATATTTCGGATCTCAAATTCGATTGTGAAAATCTCAGGAGTCGGCCGACCGGCACTTGCGAACTGCTTTTGCTTTGGGCACCGAATGTCAAGAAAGACTGAAGAAAATGGTGTCAACTGCATCTTTTATACCCCTGGCGCACTGACGTCAGGGAAGAGGCGACAGCAACCGACGCCAGACCAGGACTTTGGAATTCAGGCCGACTGCGGGTAGCCTGCCAGCAGGATAACCCAAGAGTAATGACTGCAACAGTGAAACACAATGAACATCTAGTGAGTTCTGGCTTTTGGCTGCATTAGTAAGCTGCCCCTCATGCTGCTGTGCTTAGTCTTGCTGCTCTATAGAAAGTAGGACTGTTAACACTATGAGGAGACAGTTATCATACATTGAACAGGCTGCAGGATTAAATATTCACCATACGGGATGTTTTAATTGTCAATACTGTAATGAAGTGTGCTACACACATACCCCCTAGCTTCATATTGTTTTCATTGTCCTTTCAAATGTTTGTCTTTTAGAAAGTGCCATTTGCCTTTCTTTGTGGTGTGATAAGCTAATGCTTATGTCTACTGACTGTTGATACATAATGGCAGGTGTCTGAATTCAATATAAGGTCTAAAATTATGAAGAGTTTTATCTTCCATAAAATGTTGTCTTGTGAAATAAATAGATATATATGCTATTCTACCAGTAGTACCCTGTTTGGTCCTTTATGTGGTTCATAGTTATCCCAAATCTGCTCATACCATCCTAGCTATAAGCAAAAGACATCTGGTAAAAGCAAGAAATAATGGGAGGACAAATTCTAAAATGCAAGGGGCAAGTTAAAATAACTGCTGCTATACACCTAGAAGGTAAAAGCCAAAAGAACCAAAATGGAAAAGGCTCCTTGTAAAACTTTAATTAAATCACAACCAACAGATAAAAATAAAAAATATTAGCACTTTTGTCCACGTAATTGACTATTCTGTGAACTTCTTCAGATAAAATAAGTTTAAAAGAACAGTTTAAAATCCCTGGTCAGCCACCGTAAGAAGATGAGATCCCTTAAAAGATCCTCCAAAGCTAGATACAAAAACAAAATTGCCACTGATTCTATGGACAACCACAAAGCATTCTATAGCTATGTCAAAAATCTCAATGGCAACACCCAGATCTGTTCTGAGTTACTGCACAATGGCACGAAAATTATAGAACCAACTGATATTGCCAACATCCTGGCAGATAGGTTCAGTGCTAACTTTACCTACCTCTCACCCCCTAAAGGGCCTGTATCTATACAGGAAGAATGCAGAGTCTCTGTAATCACAACTAAGCAGGTAAAAGCTGCACTCCCTAAAGCCAAAAACACTGCGTCCTTGGGACCAGACAACATCCCAGGCTGCATTTTACACGAACTTCAGAACGAACTGGCTCCCCACCTAAGCACCATGTTCAGTCATAACCTCACATCAGGCTTTGTGCCCACTGAATGGTGCACAGCAACAATTATCCCACTCCACAAAGGGGGAGCCACCACTGATCCTGGGAACTATACCCTATTAGCCTGACAAGCCTGGTCTTTAAGGCCGTGGAACGTATCATCATGGAACTCATAAACAGATACATTGGTAACCTCCAAACTCTGGACCCCACCCAGTTCGGATTTATAAAAGGCAGATCATACCTTCTGAACCTAATCAACTACTTTGAGTGAGTCACCAAAGCCATAGACGAGGGTAAGGTGGTTCACACAGCCCATCTTGACCTCGCCAAGGCTTTCAAAACCATTCCCCATTCTGGAATTATAGCTAAACTCACTAAACTAGGTATAAATCCCTACGTCACAAGATGGGTTGCCAACTGGCTAACTGACAGAACCCACACTGTAAAAGTTGCAGATTCCAAATCTGACTTCAATCCAGTGTCAAGTGGAGTACCACAGGGTTCAGTCCTGGGATCTCTCCTGTTTGGTATCTACTTCTCTGAAGTACAGGCTAACACAGAAGGCCTTTGGCTAATAAATTTCACAGATGACTGTTAACTAGAAGCCATAGTAGAGTCCCCAAATGATGTGGACATCTTACATAAGGGCCTCACTGAGACAGATGCCTGGTGTCCGAGCCGTGGCCTCAAGCTCAATGCCAAAAAGTGCATTATCATCCCCCTTGGTAAAAACTCTGTACCCATGAAATACCACATAGGTGGCAGTCTACTTAACTCCTAATGTGTGATAAGAGACCTTGGGACCCAGGTGGACAGTAGTCTCTCCTTTGATAATCACATCGCCACAGTAGTCAGGAAATCCTTCTACATGGCACAGCTCATCACAAATGGGTTTTCATCCAGGAAAAAAGAGGTCATTGTTCCCTTCTACTCGACACTCATTAGACCCAGTATAGAGTACAACGTCCCTTTTGGAATGTACCTCACAAGGCATCTGCAGCAGCTGGAAAGGACACAGAAGTACCTCACAAAGAGGATTACTGGCCTCAAATTGATGCCCTACACTGACTGTCTCAAAAAACTCCAGCTTTACTCTGTAGCACATCTCCTACTCTGAGGTGATCTCTGCCTAACATATAAAGCTATGTCAGAACTGCTAGACATGCTACACCTAAAGAAATCTCAATCCCTCTGAGCTACACACTCTAGGGACCTAAACCTTGTCACCACAATAAACAGGACATGCTGGAGGGATAGATTCCTGTCCCAAAGTCTTCCCATACTCTGGAACAAGCTACCCATCTATGTCAAGCAATGGTCCTCATTAGCACTCTTCAAGAAAAATCTTGATAAATGGATGGGAAATAGGAAATACACTCCAGGGATCACTTCTGTGGCTCTGCTTGACAGAGGCACAGGAAAATAACATTCTTGGGTGGCGTAGGCCAGGTAACCTTGTTGGCTAGGCTTACTTAGGCCCTTGGGACGACAGCCTAGTACCTACCTATGAACCTATGAACCATTAACCAATCAAACAACTTAGTCCTGTTGACATCATACATCCTTCCCCTTTTTTCTTTATTTCTTTAAATGCATCATTCATTCTATTAAATCAATAACCTTTCAACACTTTAAAAACATATTATCCTAAAATCATTCCTAAAAAACAAGTTATTAAAAATACTACATATATATATATATATATATATATATATATATATATATGTATATATAATGATCAGTTATTGGGAAACATAAGCTGGAAAAAAGAAGAAAGAAATTATTATTACATTTTACTAATACAGTTTTTCTTTTTTTTATATTTTTTGTTTATCCTGACCACACCTTTAGATATATGGTAATTGATAGTTTTAAGATTGGGTTAATCTGCGGCCCTTGGAATCTTTACTTGGAGAAGAAGGAGCTTATGTGACAGTTAAAATTAAATGCTTACAGATGGCCTGGATTAAATTATTATTGTTCCATTCGCTGCCTTTTGAAGATCAAATCACTAACCAGAAAAATACCAAAGGGCTTAAATTAAAAAACAAAAAATATAATAAAAAACAAAAAGTATAAAACAAAAAATATAAAAAAAAAATTAAAAAAAACTGTAATAACAATTTCTTTACTCAATGGTGGCTTCTTTATTGACTCTACCATTTACTAATAGATTATTCACTCAACTTGCCATTAAAAACAGTAATATGAAAAAAGATATATTAAAGCTGTAGCGTTATATCATCATGTTTTTACTAGTGCTAAACCATCGGGCATACCCACATTGATAAGTGTTTTTAGCTAAGAGACAATTCTTTGTAACATACCTCATCTTATTTCATTCCTCCTTTCTAGTATACAAGTTTACTATCTCCAGATCAGTCACATAATTGTTTTTAATGCTATAATACAGGAATTGTCTCCATATAAATATCATACAGTTACTAAAATAAAACAAGCAATTTTTCATATTTCCTGTTTACTATGCTCATTTTTTTCATGCTTATTTTTTGGCACACAGAGATAGTAAATCGACTATGATCCAGATGAACACTTTGTGATTTAGTGGCTCTGTCACCTGTTTGAGCTGACATGGGGAGCAGAAGACTGATGAGGTTTAGTCTGCTTGCCTCACTTCATGAGAGAGATAGGGGCATGCACTCATGACATATTCTTCATGACAGAATCCCTGAGGGAGATGAGGGATCTCATGGCTGTGCTTGTTTACAGAGAGAGCAAGGGCAGTTGATCACATCACACATGGAGCTGTGGATATGAATCACAAATGCCCATTGCTCCCATGGGACAGAGGACATAGGCCTGACTGTGACCCAGGTGACTGGGGTTAAATTAGCAGCCCTGGTACTAGAGAACTGAGGCTGTAATGCAGAAGAGTGAAGATGCATGGGATACTCATCTCTCCTGAGGGATGGGGAAAGATGTGCACACTTAAAAGCACACTGGTGGTGATATTTCATAGGATCATAGGAGTTTACTAGGCCATCAACCCGGAGGTCATTTCAAGCCTAGCTGTTTCATCCCAATGTCATACCATAGATACGCTAGTCAATACCCAGGATTGCATTTAGTGATGACTGCCCACATTCAGTAGGTTTGTGGATACTATCCCCATTAAGAATTTACGGTGCACCATTCACTCATCCATGTTCCTTTTAAACAGTGTCATAGGTGCTATGTTTCACATGAACTGGTAGCCTATTCCAAAGATGCAGCAGTCATTGGGAGATAAATCTGTCCTTCCAGCAGGTTCTATTTAAGTCACAGGCCATATTTAGGTCTTACAGCAAGTCAGCTTCCCTTACCAGCTCCTTAATCTTACATACTCCTTTACTTGGATAACTGTAAGTCATTACATCTCTTCTTTTCTGTCAAATAACTCCCTAAATTACTTAAATCTTCTGCATTGTCAGCCATAACCCTCATCCCCCACTCCTCTCTGATTCGCACCAGCAGGGCATTCTCCTACTGATTACGGTTCCTAACAATATACATCAGTTGCCCTACTTCACCAGTCTATTTAGATTACTGCTGCCAAAACAAGGCAATTGCAACTGCATTGGCTTCATCACCAAGTTACTTTCTTAAATCTCTTGACATATTTTTTTCTTGAGATTTCCATCCCTGCACAACTGCATCCTTCTGCATATTTGTTATTTGCTACTGTGTTCATTCTGAGCAGTTTGAAGTATGTCGGCCTATCAATTTCCTGTTTGCTTACTTACTCCTCTGTTTTTTGTAAATAAAAGTTTACTTGGCACACCAGTGTATATATGCATTATTTTTATAACATAAGAAGGCTGGGACTGAGAGGAGCCTTTTGTGGTCCAGTTTACTTACTTGCAAAGTACATAAAAAATGCTAAACAATGTCTAAACATTTTATCAGATATGTATTTTTATTGTACCCTTTTTCTGAGTCTGCGTTAAAAACAAATAGATATACTCAGGAACAAATTGATATGTGATGATTAAAAACATATATGCATTTGCATATGTGTGTGGTTCTGTGTAAATACATAACATATGCAGATGGACAGAGAGAAAAAGAGAGAGAGAGATGCATGTACAATTACAAAATAACTATGAGTGGAACTGATGGCTACTAGGCTATTATCAAACTGTTCAGAGACAGCATATACTGGCCTATAAAAAAATTATCCTTTCTGGTGTTAGCCTTTATCTGAAGCAATGCTATGATGTAATGGAAATAGCACTGATTTATAGGTCTTTTATATATACTCTTTTGTCTGAATTGCATCTATAGGACATAAGCCCATTTAAATAGGAGACCAAGTGTTAAAAGCTCCATGATTGTGCATTCAAAAGTAAATAATATATACAAAGAGAGAGGGAGAGAGTCATTATCACAATAAATAAGCCTTTGTTTCCAAGATGGAATCACAGAATTTGTGCAGACTATAGATGTTCAAACCTTTACACTTGATAGCCATTCTGTTTCATGAGATCACCCATATAATGAGAACTTAGTTATCTACCAAATATGAACTGTTTAGACCAGTAAGATCAAAAAATTAGGTAATTCTGTCCCAAAGCATGGAAGACGCACTGGCTTTATGTGTCTTCTGGAGAGCGTGCATTTGTTTATTGCAACTAAGCCTACCTCCGTAAACAGACAGGGTATGTATTCAAATTTTAAAATTCTGAGTAAAAGTCCAAGAGAAAACAGAATCTATAGTTTGAACAAACCCCAGTGAAAATAAAAAGAATGCTAAATGTAGGCAGCCAGGATCAATTGTAGTTAATAATCCACAACAAATGCCAAGTACAGCTAAAAAAGAAAAAGTTTAATAATCAGTTGAGCACTTTCATCACCGTCACAGGGACTTCATCAGAACTAAGTACAATAAAAAAACGGCAAAGCCAATCCAAAGACAAGCTACCAATCAAAAAATACAATAAATTGACTTAAACTGGTTGCCTTAAATACATTGTGTAAGCTTTAATATGAAAACATTGTTTTCCATACATTTAAATACACTATCCAACATAAAAACCACTCTTCCTACCTAGTTTATTACAAAATCACATTAAATAATGAGTTAAAAATAATGAGTGAAAAGAAATGTTTTAATGTTTAACCTGTTAAATTGCAATTGCTTTCATTTTTAATATACGTGTAATAGATTCAATTTCATTCAAGCCTGGTGTTACTGAGGCTTTTAACTTAAATTGCCATATCATTTTGCAATATTGTAATCTGTTTTCCCAGTCACCTCCCCTTAAACTGGGCATCATTTGCTTTAATATAGCAAATTTAAAGTCTGAACATGAAGTGTTCAGTTGTGTGTTTGTATTCCTATTGTTGATGTAATGCAAGTGCTCATAAATACGTCTTTGCAGGCACCTTTCTGCTTTACCGATGTAAAAACTAGGGCATGACAAACATTTAGCAGTATAAACCACACCTTTGGACCCACAATTACCTTTACCTAATCGAACTTTAGTGCCATTGTCATGGACCAAATTTAGAACCTCACCTTCCAAAATGTAAGGGCATTGGTTGCAACACCCACAGTTTACCATCCCTGATCTCCTAATTTTGAATTATAAATCCATTACTCTATTCTGTGATGCTTCAAAAATACTTTTCAAATTCCTGGAAGTTTTGTATACAAAGGCTGGAGTGTCCCTCACAACTCAGTATACCAATGAATTGGCCTTAAAAATATTCCAATTTTGGGTAATAACAGATTTCACTTCTTTTGAACCAGAGTTAAATTGAACTACCATAGATCTTTCAAAAGTTACTGAGTAACCACACTTGATAATTAAATGTGTCTGTGTGCATTCTTCCCCTTGTCTTCACTGGGTTCCTGTTTCCTGATGAACCTGCAGACAGCCAATTATCTGCTTTAACAATGTTCTCTGTTTTTTCATGAAACAGCTCATGCTTTTAATTCTGTACTAAGATTAAGCAAACCCTGTGTCATAACTCTTAACCTCTAAGTGCAAGAAATCTGGACAAAGCTAAACATAATGGGAGTGCAACAGTCCAATACTAGAGACAATTTTAAATATGCTCTTACAAACTTATAAAGTTGCTAGTGTAGTTGGTTTTGTGTTATCATGCATTTTCAGAATGATGTACATTCTGAAATTGATATGTACATCATTATTTAGTGACTTAAAACCTCAGTGATTTGCCAGAAATTTCCCAGACAAATATCAATCTTATGAAGAACAGACCAAAAATATCAGGCAAAAATCTGGAGAGTTGAGTGGTGTGCCCTGACTAAATATATTAAATCAGTGGTCTTGCCAATAGGTAGTAGTAGATGATAATGGTTTATATAAGGTGTTTTCTTGTATAAAATAAACCTCAGTATTCTGCTATATTATGAGCTACAATTATTTACTTCTGAGTTGCTTGCATCATGCTGCAAACAAGATAATTCCTTAACACATCGCATGATTTGGATCTCTTGAGAAAACTGCACGTCTTGTAAACTGCAAATATATGCCATTCAAGTTTCTTACTCACATTCTTCATTACATAAAGTTGCATTTTAGCATGCATTTACTTCTTTTTATTAGATGAGTTTACTGCATCTCTAGGATTGCTGCATGGTTAGAGTTCATTAATTCTTAGTTTTACTATCTCTTTTCATTTTCAAGGACTTAGGAGGTGTCCAACAGAGAAACTGTACAAGGTAATAAGAAAGATTGATCCAGCTGGTATTTGTGGATGAGTCCTCAAAGAAGTATCTTGAGAAGGACATGATCATCTGCTATGAAAAGCTCTCAATATTGGGGAAAATCAAACAGTTGGGGAGGGTGGCCTAATGGTTAAGGTGTTTGCCTTACAAACACAAGGTGCAGGGTTTGAGTCTCACAAGGGATAATTGGCTAGGCTTAAAATGTCTCACAAGGGCAGTTAGCTTAGTACTAACCTATGAACCTATGAACCAGCTCACAACTGAGATATGAATGGCTATATGGGTTTATAAGGTGGTGGTGAAAAGGAAGAATGAGAGGGATTGATGAAGAATATAAGCATGCAGGCCTGGGCGGTGATAAAATATGTTGGCAAAGGAAGTAATGGCAAGGTATTAAAGGTTCTTCCAGAACAGGGGAATGAATGAGAAGGGCATAGGTGAGTACAAGACAGGAAAGATACTAGCCTGAGTGGCCATTCACAGGAGGATGGATGGATAGATGGATGCAAGGCTGGATAAAAATATGGCTGGACGAATGTAGGTATAAATAGAGACATGGCAGTGAGTGTGCTCTGGTGGAAGCAAGCCCAGAGTATGGATTGGCTGCACTCAAAGATGAGGAATCTTGTGGAAACAGTTAAAGAATCAGACACTTGTCATTCTTCAGAAAATGCATTGCAAGACCTACTATTCTACTGACTGTATAAATGAATAACAACACTGTTTAAAAATCGTCCCTCATTTGGAGCATTTGCTCCTTATTATGTCAAGCTTTGTCACTGACTCTTCAGATGAGAGACTGAAATCTCACTTATTAGTCTGATTTCCATTTCAAGTAAAGCAGTGAAGAAAATATGAAGGCATCTGATGAAGTTCTTTTGAAAATAATAACCTCAGTGATTGTTGTTAGTATGTCTCCGTGCAAGACAAATACTGTGACTGCTATTTGATCACTTTAGACAAAACTGCTCTAAAATAAGCTGATTGAGAACTTGATGAATATGATATAATTAAAAAGAAAAACCCTCAACTGCAGTCATCAAGTGATATTATTTTGAAGGTTAAATTAATCGGCTGCGTGAAGTAGTTGGTTACATTATTTAAAACAGCTAGGGAGCTGGATACATGTGGTAGTATTTGGAGTTTGATGTTCAGTGAGAGGGATCTTGGTGAACATGCTTCAGAGATGGTTCTGAGCACTTCACATTCCAGTATACTTGTTTCAAAGGAAACTTATCTGTGAATAAGGCAGAAACCAATGCAATACTTAAAATGGTGGCCACATTGACTGGTTGAGTGAAGATCCTCTCTGACTGTGTCAATACCCTGATGTATATGTTTGTGTAACAACGTTGTTTACTTTTGCTCACATGACAAATGTCTTGTTGCAAGTTTCTGGAGCATATTGCATGGAACCACTGGAGGAATCCAAACAGCAAAAGTAGGACTTCATCAATCCAAACATATGTTCAATAAAGTTTCAGGTCTACATTAATGTGGTGTTATATGCATTCTCTACCTTGTTGTGTGAGTTTCATATCCATGTCATAAGCCACGGCATATCTGGTATCACCAATAAGATGTCCCTGGGGAAATCACCAAGCACAAGTCACTGATACAAATCCCTTACGGGACAGATGTGGGGATGTGGGGAATCATAGCTACTGCCTGGGGGGATGCTCTGACATATTGTGCATTACACCCAGCCATTGCAGACCATGTGGTAGTTGATGGAGTGGAGTTTGTTGCAGTTGACATACTGTTGTCACTATGCCCCAGATAGAGCCTTAATGGCAATGTGGATGCAGTTGTTGGCACTCACTTCCAGAGGGATATGTGCTATTTCCTAAAACACCCACACAGTATTGGTTCTGCCCTCTGTGGTAGGTGGAAACCACATACACTTTTCATTGTGGTGTAGCATAGCATTGAGAAACCGGTGTAGTGTCTGTGAATCAGATATAACTAACTATAACGAAAAATCATCTTAAACACAGGTATGAATGCCTGTCTCATAGCTTCCTATCAAAACCTGTGCAACAGTTACTCCTTGACTTTCGCTCAGATATAGTCTGTCTGGTGTCCATCCTGGTATCTTCAATTGTTCCACAAATGAATGCCTATGACCAGATCTAGCAAATTATCCAGCTTTTTCTGGTATGTGGTGAAACCATCTACCTCCTCAAAGTAAGCATCTGTTTTGATTAAATCATCTCAATGTAAAGGTCAGTTTTTAAAGGATGGTCTCAAATGGTACTTTAAGACTTAGTAGTTAGCCTGTATTATTTTAATGTTTTTAAAGCACATAGCCTGTATTTCTATTAAAATTAATAGCAATCTTACTTATTTGGAATGATGTAACACTCTCAGATCACATGCTAAACATGTCCAGTTAAGTACAATATATACAGTCCTTGCTAGGTTTATAAGTCTGGTTACACCATATTCTTTTCATTTGCAAATGCTGAAGATACCGTCTTAATGTGGTGGGCCTCCATACACCACTCTTGTGATACTGCAAGTAATAGCACCATGACATTACTATGCTGCCATATTTTAAAATTCTGTCAGACTCTATTCTGTTACTGGCAAGCATTAGCACCCAGACCCAACCACCCCTCAAAGGAAACTCACTCTCTCTCTCTCTCTCTCACTGTAGTTTCATAATGGGCCTGTACATGACCAAGTTGTTCAAGTAGCCTGATGTATACAACTTATCTGACCAAACCTCTTTGCAAGCTAACCACGTTCCAAGCCATATTATTCTTCCTCAATAAGTTATAAAAATACAGTTATATCAATAAATGATTTTATTGTGACACATACACTATGGAAGCTTACACAGCATACATTGACACAAAACTGTAGGCTAGTGGTATTGTATGGCTGTGTAATACAATAGACTTGCATTATGTCATGTAATGGTTTACTTTGCTATACAAACAGTAGATTTCATTAAATGATTCAGACTGTGCTAGATACATGACTATATGATACTGTACAATTGTTTCTGGATAAAAAAGCAATAATATAATCACATATCCTTGATAATGTGCATATGCATTAATATGTGAACTATAGCTTTCAGCTGGGAATGAAATCTGTTAGTAAATTTGTGTCATCTCCTAACTACCATAAGAAAAAACGTTTGCACAAAAAATCTTGGAACTTTCTAACACAGAATTCTTTAAGACAAACAATTACCACATTTAATTCTCTGCTTGTGACCTCCTTTTTGGAGCCCTCAGGAAACTGTTCCATAGTATCTCATTTTTCATCAATCATGACACTTCACAGGAAAACAATATTTTTTTAAGAATAAAGACACAAAGTTTCTTTTATTTCAAAACATTCTGCAAAGATGATCTTCCACACTGAAATGTAATATCCTTTAATTCTTTTATATGTCATTTAATTTAATACACATTGGCAAACTGACTGAAAAAAAGAGTCTTGGTGCAGAAAGCAAGGGCAACATTTGTATGAAAAGTGAACCTGAGACTTTTCGCAATACTACAGTAAAAATATGCATCTGTAAGTTTTATAAATATCTGTTGTGCCTCAAAGTCTAACTTTTTGATGCTGGATTTACTGACAAAATTTTTGTTAGAACAGAAAGCTTCTCTCTCAGCCTAATCCTATTTGTACATTCTTTTTATGACAGGAGGTAATGGTCTCATGGTTGGGTGTGGGGTGAAGTCAGACTAAAGGGTATAGAGGGTAAGAAGGGAAGGCAGGGCAAAAGTCGGGGATTGGTATAATGGATAAGCTGTTTACCTTACAGACACAGGGTGCAGGGTTTAATTCTTACATGGGGTGATTGGCTAGGCTTAAAATAGCCCACAGGGGCCATTAGCCTATTGCAAACTGATGTTTACCAGAATTTATAGTAAGGTAAGAGGAAAGAGTATGTAGCATGATACCAGTGGGGAAAAAAGAGAAAGAACATTTGGGGAGTGCAGTTAGGAAAAGGTGCTTGTGATAGGGGAGATTGCTTGTAGTAGTACATGGAATTTTCTGGCTGGAAGAGATGAATAAATGATAATGGGTGCTAGCTAGTAAGTTTGGGCCATGCACCCCCCCCCCCCCATGGTAAGTACATGAATATTAGTGTCACAGCTGGTGGTGTTGAGGGTGAAGGTGATGGTCCTTTATAAAAAAAAAAAAAGTAGAGTTGAAACTGAGCTATACAGATGTGGATAAAATTAGTCACAGTGGATAAGGACAGTCAGGCAACATTAATATTGCCTTATCTCCATATTGTAGGATTGGGGGAAAGCTGTGTTTTATGCATTAGTGATGACACAAACTGTATTATTATTAAAATGGACTAATGCTCATTGAATTATGTCTTTAAAATTATTAAAAATTATTTTAAAAATGCAATACATTTGTAATGATTGCAAATGCTCAACCTATTTCTGCAGAAATAATTTTTAATATGTTAATATGCATGGAAATGTTATTTCCAAGAAGCATATTCCATGAAAAAAATAAAATGTAAAAGACATTGATTATTTGTATACATTTCTTCAACAGTAGAGACAAGAAGGCTATAAAATATCATTGGTTAACCATATGCATATAATGTATAAATATCAATAAAATCAGATGTTTTCACTAGAGCTGTAAACCACTTTAGGTACTTATGCAGAACTGGTGTAACTTATGTTATAGCATTGTAGTGCAGTTCCAAATTGTGAGAGCTCCTTATTAACAGAAAGGTATGCTCTTGTGAGAAGTCTGAAGAAAGCCTTCCTGTCCAAGTCAGCTGAAATGAATATTACTGCTATCATTACTATCAGCATGGATCGTCATTGAAAGGAAACAATGAGCCTGTCTTATCTGGCTGAGTACTGCAGTTAGCCCACAGCAGTTTCCTTTCCCCTTCTTCTCCTCTCATTCCATGTATCCCAATCTTTTTAAAATATTGCCAACTAACCCCACTTGTTTACCACCCTCTGACTGAAGAAGTACTATATCCAGGTTGAACATGGTTTCCTTAATCAAGTAGTTATGCTCTCTTTGACCCACCCTGTCCTTCCTATCACATCTAATCTCAAACTTCTGTCCTAATGCCATATGTATCCATAAAACATCATATATTTCTCTACTTTTCAAGTGGAATTAGGTTAAGTTCCCAAAGTATCTCTTCAAATAACATTCTCTCCATCTTTCTCACCATCCTGGTTCGTTCATTCATCTGTTTGTTTTGTTTGTTTGCTTGTTAAGTAGGTAATTAAAAAACTGGCCATAAAGTACTGTAATCCACAAAATGAGCTCAGGATGTACAGCAAAGGTGCACTCATGATGCATAGCAAATGAATTAGGAGATCAAGGCAGACCTTCCATATTAAAGTGTTTGGCACTCAAGTGTAAACATGTTTTGGTGAGTAATAGTAATTATATACTAAATCAATGACAGCAGTAATTCAGAGAACTTCCTTTATTCCAAAATAAAGACATCTGTAAAATTAGTACATATAAGCAGCAAGAGTAAATTTCAGTGAATTTTGAGTTTTGCTGTTTTCTTTGCAATGCACTCATCACTGTTCACACATGGCTGATGGTCAAATTGCAGCACGCATACGTCTAAAAGTAAGACTAAGTTCTTCATTAAAAGTAAATGCAGGTATTAACAGTGTAATAAATGCAGTAATCAAGTTTAAAGAAAAGCACTTCCACACTAGCAGATTTTTATAAAATGTCTATAAATTTGAAGAAGTACAAAGACTCAATTAAACCAAATTAGAGGGGGTAGTGGAACTCTAAGAGAATTTCATTTTTGCTGTAGCTGAAAAGAGCAATGATCAAGAAGAGAGCAGACATCAGACAGGAAGTGAGACAAACTGTTGCCTAGAGACTGCAAAGAAGTAAACACAAAGAGGGTAGTTAATAAAGACAAGGAACTTCAGGAAGAATGGTAGATTACAATATAATCAAGTTAGAAGATTGTTAGGGTCACAGAAACTGTGTGAACTGGTCCAGAAGGTCCAGAAGTGTTGTTCAAGTTTATTGGACATCCCCTAGTGGAATGTCATCACTTGTCAGATCAGACCAGAAAGGAGTCAGCGTTAAAGTAAATATAAAGCCCAAACTCCTAACAAACCTCAGAACCTTTGAGAATTTTCAAAGGCTAGCTACCTCCTATTAAGCCTCATATTAGGTAATAGTATAGTTAATTGCAAGCCCCCTCCCGCTCCCTCAGAAACCACTGTGGCCCATGCAGAAGTGCTTATGGAAACCCTGTACAAGCATGTAAATAGCTGCATAGAAACAACAGTATCAAACTGAAATAAACTTAGGACAAACTGCAAAAACAAACTCCTTCTTGAACACCCAGTATAAGTGGGTTGCACAACAAAAGAAAGAAAATGCTGTCCAAAATATGAAGGGTTATGCCCAGCACTCAAAAATAAAACTCCCTAATCAGTCTCAACAAGCAACTTGTGGATTAATCAAGTCTACCAAAGCCAACTTCAAGCAAAAATAGCCCCCAGGCTAAGGATAATCATATGGCTTTTTTCAGTTATATACACAACCTTACAGGGAACACCCAACAGTGTGGTAAACTAATAGTTAATGGAAAATCCCTATACTAAACTGGAGAATACAGCAGATTTGCTGGCCAATAAATTTACTTCAGATTTCACCTCCCTGCCACCCCCATTTACCCACCAGAAAATACCCTCTACCTTTTCTCCCCCAACTATCGCTAAAGAACAAGTTCTTACTGCATTCTCCAAAGCTAAAAATACTTCATCAATGGGTCCTAATAATATCCCAGGATGCCTCCTAAATAGCTGACAACATGACCTGTCAGCCCCACTACAATCTCTATTTAGCCACAGCCTCTAGACATGCTTTATCCTTAGGGAATGGAGGACTGCAACTGTCATCCCTCTACACAAAGGCAGACCATCAACAGACCCAGGGAATTACAGACCCATAAGTTAGACTAGTCTTATATGCAAGGCCAAGGAAAGAATCATGGATCTAATAAACAAAGACATAGCAAATCTTCAAACACTGGATACAACCCAGTTCAGTCTTATCGATGGCAGGTGACACTGACTAAACCTGGTGGACTCCTTCAAAAAGGGCACAATGATGTGTCTTAGAGATTACTGCCTACCTTGACCTGACAAAGATATTTTATATAGTACCACAGTTAGCTATTATAGATAAACTCACAAATTTTGCCATAAATACCTGTGCACCCAGTGGATAGCCAAATGGCTCACATTAATGACACATGAGGTTAGGGTAGGGGAATCCACCTTCTACAAGAGTTCTGCTATTAGTGGTGTCTCACAAGGCTTTGTACTGGGACTTCTGCTGTACACAATATACAGCAGAAGTCCCAGTACAAAGCCTTGTGAGACACCACTAATAACAGGACTCTTGTAGAAGGTAGATTCCCCCACCCTAACCTCATGTGTCATTAATGGGACTTCCGCTGTACAGAATATACTTCTCTGAAATCAAGGCAAATGTAGAGAGCTTTTGGTCGACCAAATCTACTGATGACTGCAAGATGGATGCAATCAATGAATCCCCCAAAGATGCAGATATTCCCCATGGGGGTCTGACACAGACAAACAACTGATACTAGAGCTATGGCCTAAAACCCAATGCAAACAAATGCATAATTATATCCTTTGGGAAGATCACCACCCCTGCAAACTACAACACTGGTAACCCTCCCCTAAGAATAGACCCAGTTGTAGGGGACTTGGGAACTCAGGTGGGCATTAACCTAATCTTTGATCACCATGTGCTCATGGTAATGAGAAAATCCTTCTACATGGCTCAACTTATAAGTAAGGGTATGGAATCCAGATCTAAGGAGATCATAGCTAAACTATACTCATCCCCAATTAGGCCAATAAGAGTACAATGCACCCCTCGGCATGTATCTGACCAGGCATTTGCAACAACTGGAGTGGCCACAGAGGCACCTTACTAAATCTCCTATAGAGTATTGAGGGGTAATCTATACTTAACCTACAAGGCATTCTCTGATCCATTCCAGATAGATCTGTTCCACATTAGCAAAACAAACAACACTAGAATTACCTGGACTAAGGATCTAAACCTCGTCTGTAACATAAACAAAACATGTTGGAAGGACAGGTATGTGTTTTAGAGATTACCCCTTTTCTGGAACAGACTCTCCATTCATGTGAAGCAGAGCCCTTCCCTAAGCCTATTTAAATGCAGTTTTTGGACCAATGGATGGGAAATCTCAAATTCATCCTGGTTTGCCACCTGTATTCCTTATGGAGAGGACCAACTTGCAGATGCCCTAAGGCACAGGTACATACCAAAGTCATTCTAGTTTGTGGACATTGATAAATGGGAAAATTGGGACATAAACAGTTAGGCTTAAAAAGTTTGTAAGACCATTAGTCTAGTAACTGCATATGATCTTATGAACTGTTATTATCTGTGCTGCTTGGGTCCAAGAGCACTTTGACTCAGATAAAGGGTTTTAAGTTCTAATTTTGAGAAGGCTCTTTAATCAGTGCTAAGGCTACTCACAGACGTTTTGAGGTCATAGGGGCACATCATTTAATCCTCTGTTGAGCACAAATGGTAGTAATTGCAAAAGAGTAGGTAGCTTGTGGTTGAATATTTTATGTGTAAGTACTCATTCTGTAAAAGGTGGATATTTGGCACTACTTTAAGAGATGCAGTAGAATTGACATGGGCTGTCTGCATCGATTACTCTGCAGATATTGTTTAGGGGTTGTGCTCTCATTTTATAATACCGAGATGTTCCAGGATGATTTTATAATACTGAGTTGCTCAAAGACTAAGATGGGGGTCCATATTAAACACTAGAAATTAAGATATTGTTATATATAGCCTTATAAGCATCTGATCTGAAAAGCAGAAGTCTCATGGCTTTGCAAGTCAAGACATGTAAAGTCTTAATGCTTTAGGAAACATAGTATATGTAGAGTCGGGCAAATGGCATCAGGAGAGAATCCAAGGTGCAAGCAGTTCTTGTGCTCAAGTAACAGGATTGTCATTACAATCAATGAAATGGAGTGGGAGAGTTGTAGCTAGTTTTTTTTTTTTTGAGATATAGGATGCATGAGGTCATACTAGAATTAATGTATTTTTTAATTACCAAACTAGCACCAGAGGTGGTTAAAGACAGACTGCCGGAAATTTGGAAATACAGTGGAGGAGTAACCCTCCTTTAGTAACATCAGATAATTTCCACAGATGTTACTGTAAGGTGGTGTTGTTTGCACATCATGTTACTGATGTGAAAAGCCAAAAGCAGAGGACATGAGGAGTCCAGGAAAAGAGAAAAAACAAGGCAAAGGCCCTTCATCAAAGTCAGGCTTACTGAGTTAGGATACAAGGAGGAAGCAATTAATATTCTCAAATGCTTTCATTAAGATAGTGGAAAGGATTCCCATTAGCCATGAAGAGAATTTCATTAGTAACTTTAAACAGAGTTCATAAGATAATGATGCCCTTTCCTGAAAGCCACATTGCTCTGAATAGAGGAACATGTAGTTGTTAAGATACCTGTGCATTCATTTGTATAGCAATTTATCAATGAGTTTGAGTTTGTAAAGTAGAAAAAAGACTGACATGGTGATGATAGCCATTTCACTTTACTGATAATGGGTAAAATAAAAAAATGTAAACCTTTCTTATAGAGGCACATACAGCTAACAATAGTATTCTCTATTAATTATTTGACTTACATGCATTTTTGGTATTTCCATTGCAGTTGACCATCAGCTTCCACCATCTCTTCTCCACTGCTTGTTCACTTGGTCTGCTGGACATGCCTTAGCTTTCTCCAGACTCAACCCAACTCATTTCTGGGGACAAGGAGGTTAAGGACACTGGTCCCATGTCATACTGCTGCTAGGGAGTGTGCCCTGATCCCCAATACCCCAAGGCAGCCTAGCAAGCTCTTCAAATGATGGCCACAGGAAGTGCATGTGTACATCTGCCTATGCAAACGTCCTTGCATCTGCAACCTCCTGGCAAAGCAGAACAGTTTTTTTGCAGCCCAGAGCTTGTGAAGCCCATAATGCTGCTATTGAAATTAAGCCTAGGCTACTTCTCTCCCTCCCCAAAGGATGGGTGAGTAAACATTGGCTGTCCACTCCCATCCTCCCCTGTGACCACCCCCCATAGCACCTGTGGCACTACTTAAACCTGGGCCATCTGGGGTGCAGTAAGGGCTTTATCACTCTGCACAACAGGACCACTAATGCCTACACATTTTTTTCTTGCATCTTTTCTTATTGGTTTTATTTTTTGTATATAGCTGTATTTGTATATGTATATAGCTGCATTCTTCTCCAATAATGCATAAGTATATAAATGTCTAATTAATAATTATTTTTGACCTTCTCGATCTCTCTTTATCATCTGAGTCACTTGTTTAACTGTTTTAAAACTCGGTATTTTGTTCATTTATTAATAATGTCTAACCATTACATGTTTCTCAATGTTTGTTTAAAAAAAAAATAAAAATAAAAAGAATACAGGCCACCAATGAAGGCAAAATCTTTTATAAAACCACACAGATAAGCGCTTTCGTCTTGGAGCAATACTTCTTCAGATCTGAAGAAGTCTTGCTCCAAGACGAAAGTGCTTATCTGTGTGGTTTTATAAAAAATTTTGCCTTCATTGGTGGCCTGGATTATTTTTATAATTTATTTTTATTTTGTGTGTCCAACTTCCACTTGCAGAGTGCTTTGTAGTTTAAAAAAAAACATGATACAGTCTTTTAAGTTTACGTTTTGATCTGATAATTGCTTCATTACTTCTCTTTACTACATTAACAATGGTTAATTTATCTGTAACAGTTTCAAGTTTTGCAAATTACTCCAGATAAAAACTGAAAAGTGATTTCAGACCAGTTCCCTTACTCAGTTAGCAAACAGAAATAAACAAATAAACAAATAAACACAGCTAGGAATGAAGAAGTTTATTTTGGGGGGGAGAAGGAATTGGTATGCCCGAAAGTAAATTGTATCTATAAGACTTCCCTTAGAACTGAAACATGTAACCTAGTGCAGCTAAAACAAAGCCATTGTGCGAAGACAAGCTTAGAGCAGCTAGTCTGCACATTAAACAGTACCACTATAAAATCTTACACACTCTAACCTTGTCTAGTGTCGAACCTCAGAGACCACCTAAGGAGACCATTATATAACCAATCTATAACTTAGAGTAACCTACTCAAATACAGGTGCAGACTACATGGATATGCAATTTCCAAATGTCTTTGTAGCCAGCTTGGTAGATATGAGCATCCTGAGACAATGTAGCTGTGGTCTGGTGTTCACAGACAACCATGTAATCCTTAGAAAACAAACACAGCATGCGGAAAATACACATACACAATTTTACTGGAGGCAAAATTCTCACATACAATAAGGTTGTCAAGGACACACACACATGCTACCAGCTGTAGTATCCAGCACAAACACATAGACCAACCTATGCTTAGGTACTAAAAAGCAATATTTGCAAGCCTCAAAGACCTCCTAAGCCTATAAATAGTAACTTATATCCTCAGCAATCTCTAAAGTACTCAACAAAAGCAGCAGCAAACACCCACACATACACCTACACCCAGTGGAGCCCCAAGGGCAAAGCCCATAAGGCAAGCCAACACATTACCCCAAGACTCTTGTCATAGGGGACTCCATTGTATGATACACACAGATGCCATCCTCACCAGATGGAACAAGGAAAAGATAATGATTAGTTGTTTATCTTCATAAGGGACTCCATTGAATGATACACACAGATGCCATCCTCACCAGATGGAACAAGGAGAAGATAATGATTAGTTGTTTATCTGGAGTCAGGATCTGCCAAGTTACACACACACTCAAGTCACTACACCCCCAACACCAGTATGATTCTATCATATTCCATGTGGGCATTAATGACCAGAGATCTACCCCACTGGACTATATGAAGAGACACATTATGGAGCTCTCTGAATATGTGTCTCAGTCAGGTTTGTGCCTTGCATTAAGCAGCATTCTAGCTTTACCAAGGATGATGTCACAATATGAACAAATGATGTTGGACCTCAATAATTGGCTTAGTTTTGGTTATCTTTCCAGGGGATTCAATATTTCTCAGCATGGGAGAATATGGTTAACAGACCATGTTGCTTTGCAAAGGATGGGCCTGCACCTGTCTCTCTAGGCTTCCGAATATTGGCTAAAACTTTACCAACCAACTTAGAGTCTTTTTTAGGCAATGCCAAATTGAGAAACCTACCAACACAGCAAAAAATAAATAAATAAAAGTAACCTAAAGGTGTTACTGCTCAATGCTAGGAGCCTAAACAAGAAATTCCACACCCTACAAGCTCTTCTCACTCTGGAGAATAGAGAGCTCTGTGCTGTTACTGAGGCATGGGTTAAATCCACAGAAGGTACTTTGGTAGTACAAGGCTTCAGTGTCTTCCACACATTTAGACTATCAGCTGCATGGACAGGGACAAAAGGAATAGGAGTCTCAGTCCATGTTAGTAAAAAATATGACTTTACATTGGTTGAACACGATGATGCCCTGGAATTTATCCACATGCAAATCATCCCCAAAGTTACATGACATATCCTAGCAAACTATAGGTCACCCTCTATGCTTTAGAATCCCATACCTCATACCTAGACCTACTGGAGACACTCACCATTAAACCAAATACCCTACTCAAGGAAGACTTTAACTACCTCTCTATAGACTTGTAAATATACACTGCCTCATACTTGCAAGCACAATGATTCTTGGACTTTATTAACACAAATACCCTTGACCAGATAGTGTGCACAGCCATCAGAGGTTAAAACATACTGGACATGGCACTCACCAGTATGGGAGAGCACTGCATCCCTCCCGTGTCATGTAGGCTGGTCCACAAAGCTGTCTCTTTTGAAATAAAAATCAACTCTATAACCCCAGCAAACCCTGTAACAGTTAGGGACTATTCCAAAGCAAACTGTACCCTACTAAGTGATAGTTTATCAAAGCTCAATACTCTTTTCAACCCTGGATTCATAACAAACTG
The DNA here is from genome assembly GCF_019279795.1 of Protopterus annectens. Classification (NCBI taxonomy): domain Eukaryota; kingdom Metazoa; phylum Chordata; order Ceratodontiformes; family Protopteridae; genus Protopterus; species Protopterus annectens. The sequence goes on from NC_056731.1 coordinate 523,338,131, forward strand.
TGTGGAAATGTTCACAGAGACCATGCACAACCATGTAAATGGCTGTATTGGGGCTGCTGTACCTACTAGAAGTAAGCTCCAAATAAACTCTAAAAACCAACCACACTAGTGGAATCTTAACCTTAACAGAGTATACAACAAAGGGAAAAAAGTCATGGCTAAAATCAGGAAGAGCAACTCTCATAATGATAGGAGCTATCTAATTAAACTAAACAGGAAAATGTTGTTGTTGTTGACTTTCAGCTTTTCCTAGTTAGGGGTTGCCACAGCAGACCTCTTGTCCGCTAATGATTGGCAGTAGTGCCAGCTCGATGTTCAACCTTCAACGAAGGCACGCCCATTTACGCATGTCTTTTCGAACCCCCACCCAACCATGGGGAGGACATGCAGACTCCACACAGAAGGCACTCCCCGCATAATTGGCCTAATTAAATCCAACAAGGTCATTTACAAGGTCAAAATAGCCTTACAGGTCAATGGTACCACCTTCACTGAGCACAGCAACATAGTGAATTTGCTGGCTGACAAATTCTGCTAAAATCTCACCCCTCTACTCCTTCCCACCACCGTCCATGAAATACCTTCTAGCATAAACCCCCAAACTATTACATACCCCCATGAGGCTACACCACAAAGTCTGTTTTATTTATTAAGCCTCCAGATATGGCATTGTGTCAGAGCTGAAGATTTTGCTATAGATGAATAAATGATTTTGAAGAGGTGATCAAATATTTTTTTTCAAGAGTTTCTGCATTTAAAGCTATTCAAATTAAATTCTCAGTAGAAAAATAGCTCATGCACATTGGCTAGGAATTATTTTGCTGGAAAACAGTTTGGCAGAAAATTGAAGCTATGAATCCAGAAATTCAATTGATTCCTAACTGTGAACAAAACAGGTGACAAATCTGAAAAGGTTTAGTCTGCAGTATTCCTGCATATCACCGAGACAGAACACATAATGACATACAAGTATCTTTTACACATTTATTAACAGTGTAAAACCACTAAAGAAAAGTATATCTTTTCAAGGGTACCCCAGCAGCACTGTATGGTAAAGTAAACTAGTTTTTTTTTTTTTTTTTTTGGTCTACCTTCACGTTTCTCCCAAAATGTAAGACAGAAATAGCAATACATAGAGAGAAATGCAAAGATTATTGTCAACCCAAAATTAATTTGTTACTTATTAGACATTTGTTTTTTACCAGAGCACATATTCTTCAGAAAGTACATGGTAACACAAAACCTTTTATTCTAGCAATTTTCTAAGTTTACAAGAAGGATATTTAAAATGTGTCCCTATTTTTGGGACTGTATTCCCCCATTATTGGCTTCGTACAGGTTTTTTGTGTTAAGGTTGAGAGCTATGGTGAGAACTGAATTCACTGAATATGTTTGGGGGCTGTATTCCCCCATTATTGGCTTTGTTCAGGTGTTTTGTGCTAAGAGATTGACAGCTATGTTGAGAACTAAATTCACTAAATGGTAGCCATTTAAGTTTCAGTCTTCCTCTCTTTCACAAAACAGCTAATTTGGCATAGTGGTATGTTGCACTGACTGTTTTGCACAGGGTCCTGGGTTCAAGACTTGGCAGTGAAATGTATGGTGGTAACACAGCATTTTATTCTAGCAACTTTCCAACATTATACAAGCAATGTTTAAAACTTGTCCCTGGTTTTTGGGCTTTTGTCCCCCCCCAATAAATTTTGGCTTTTTCCAGATTTCTTATGCTGCAAAGTTCAGAGATACAGCTGAGTGTCGAGTAGATTTTACAAGAAGCTGACAGCTGCAAGGGAACAAGTTTACTGCTGCTTATGCTGAGTCTGCTTACATTCTTAATAGCACGATGGGTAATGTACTTGCTTTTGATGCAGAAGGCTGTGGGTTCTACTCCCACAGTAAGTAGATGTATTGCTGATACTGTACTATGTTGTAAAGGGGGTGGATGCTGCAGCCCTTTTTGAAGATACCTAGTAACTATGAACCTGTTATCAGTTTGCCATCCACTCCCTATTGCAATATTACTAGCTTATAATTTTTTTAATGTAACATAGGCAATTTATTCTTCAAGGGCAACAGGTACTTTATTTGTAGATGAAGCAATGAAATATAAAGTTGTTTGCTAGCAGCAACCTCTTCATTAGTTACAGATCTCTTTAATGTGGAATTATTTAGATGACTTTTATTTCTTCAGAGATTGTGCATATTTACTGATACTGGTGGACTGTAGAAGTTTGAGTAGACTTTTATGATGGAAATGTTTTGGACAGTTTTGTCATTATTGGTGCATGCATTTTGTTTCATTGTTTACTGGAAAAATGTTCAAAACAATAAATTTAATCGCCCTCTAAATCTATACTGTATTGTACAAGGAATATAATTTAATACAATCAGGAAGGTGTATCAAAGAGCATGTGTATGTTTTGTGTGCAAGGGACCTGTCATTTGAAAACAGCCCATAGTTAATCTTTATCTGCACTGGCAAAATGTATTTTCTTTGAATGTGGGTATCAATACTGTTTCAATAAATGTGAGTTTCAAGGGCAGAGAGGTTTTAATGATAAGTCTATTTTCATTGTGAGACTGCATTGCTTTGTTTAGCAGATGCCTATTAGTGTTTATGCTGCAAAATGCAAAATAAAACTTTCAAATAAAATCCAAATCATTGCAGAAGTAACACAGTATGCACATTACAGTGTTTATGGTAAATGGGGTGAAATAACCAAGGAATGGGACATTGGAATGGCTGTAGGAGGGAGGCTCCATTTGACCATGATTTTTGTGAGGGGGGAAGGGCGTCAAACTCAAAGACAGCCCTGGCTGAACTATACCTCTCAACTGTCCAGATTTTTGCAGAATTAATAGATTTTTGCTTCTTATTTTTGGTTTGTTCCTCATAACATTTGTGGTTTTCTGGCAAATCATTTAGAAATGAAGTCATTAAATAATGACAGACATTGACTTTCAGATGTCATAACCTTCAGAAAAATGCATGCTAAAGCAAGACCTGTTATTCTATCAACTGTCTAAGATTATACAAGAGCGATTTTTTAGTACTGTTTGTATGTTTCCCCAATAAAACATTACTTGCATTAAGAGGTTGAGAGGTACATATAAATAAATCACTTTATTGAATTAGAAATATCCAAACCTCTCGACTGTCCCCAGTTTTGGCTCAAAATGTTGCTCTCCCCCTAATAATCCCTCTGCAAAATGGCATTTTTTGGAAGCAAATGTGGAGGGTTTACAATTATAAATAACTGTAATGATCAGGGTTATAGATGACTTTTATTTCAGAAATGCATGTAGATTCTTTTATTTTGTCAGCTACTCAAGTTAACAGTATTAATATTAAAAAAAGGTGTCCCTTCTTTGACAGGTTCCCAGCTGCATTCTGTGGCAATTTTATATTTATGCATCAAGTTTTTGGTCTGTTTTTCATAAAATTGTGATTTTCTGGCAAATTAGTGGCAAATCATTAAAGACTGAAGTTAGAAAATAATGGCAGGCATTTGAGTTTCAGATTTCATACCCTTCATAAAAATCATAGTAATGCAAGACCTACTACTATTCTATTATCTTTCTAAGTTTATAAGAGCAATATTTAAAAATGGTCCTTATTTTGGGCCTTTGTCCCACTTCTCTGTATGGCTTTGTCCAGATTTCTTGCTCTGGGGCTGAGAGGTATGAGTGTCTTAGCCATCACTGTCAGCCAGAGACATAAAATTATGACATACTAGTTGCACCCCACTCCCCCATGTAGTGACTCTGGATGTGTCCAAGCAAGGCAAGGAGCAGTTATGCAGTGTAAGTGTACAGTGTATTCCCCCATTAAAGGTAGACACAAGTACAACAGTGGCTTTTCATCTGTCCTTGATTTTGCAAAATGTTCTGTTTTTCTGTTACATTTTTATACTATTGATTTATGCTTCTTATTATTCAGAAAATGCATGCTGATGCAGTGCCTTGTTGCTCTCTGTTTAAGTAGCAATGCTTTAATGGCCATCATGTAAGCTTGTCAAAGATTGTAAGATACAAGTAAGCTTTAATAAGCATACTATTAAAGAATTACCAACATTGAAAGCCTTTTTGTTGTTGCCATGCAGGGAATATTTACATAACTAGATAACATATAAGCCTTAGGTATTGAAATGCATATGACAGTATTTGTAATAAAGGACAGGATTACAGTATTTTCAGAAGCTCATTACATTTGTTGGAGACTTGCAATCATCTTTGCAGGCTTTACCCGTAAACTAAACAGAATGCCAATCTATCATGTGTGGTCCATAACCTGTGGAGTAATCCTTTAAACAATTTATCTTGAGCTTGTTTCTTGTTTGCTGTTCATTTTTTACTTTGATCATGTCTTCCCTATGAAACAAGTAGATAGTCGTTGTCAGGTAGCAGGTCTTTTTTGGATAAGAAACATTTTTACAAAGTGGGAGTATCACAGAGATTGCTACTTTCAGCATGTTACTTGGTACGTTTATAAAGCTGAATATAAATTATAATTAGAACTGCAGTGCAAGGAGAAGTGGTTTGAGTTGAGTGCTGCTTGTTTTTTTTTTTATACTTGACTTTGACTGGCATTCCAGTAATGTATTTAAAAAGTAATTTATTTTTTCATGTCTCACAACCTTTTTGTTTCCATCTAGATATTAAGTAAGCTGTCATGTAGCCAATGCATTGAAATATATTTTTCTTCTACACTTCATTTTGTCTTGGACTCTCAAAATGATGTATGGCACCCAGGGCAGCGTATTTAATTAAAGTTCCAGTTGTTGTCATTTGGAGCATAGCTCCACCCCTTTCTAGTTGACCACACCCCATTCTCATTGGCCCCACCCATTCAGCTGTCTCCTGCAGCCCCCTTTAATTTGAAGTAACCAGCCACCACTGCCTAGAAGGGGTATATGTATGTAATACATCTAGTAGGGCTTTACTTTGCTCTGTTTTATATATTGATTTGTGGACTAGAAGCAGTTGGATGTGAGTTGCTTGGGTAATTCAAGCCAGTCAAGCTGTTTTAGGACTAGACAGTGATTGGTTCTCTTTGAAGAATTAGCAGCAAATTTTGCTATTTTGTTGCAGGACTGGGTTAGATTATTTTGGATGGAAGCTTGAAGGTTAAGCAGTGCTGGGGAGACATACAGTAAAGTGGGGAGTAGGAGAGCAGAGGCCAGGAATTTCCTAGATGAGTCAGCTAAGTATTCTATTTTTTTTTTTGTTCTATAGAGTGTTCCTAATTTTAGTGAGTTTTTTGATAATCTGTTGCACGTGCAAGTCAAATTTCAGATTATCATCACTTGTCATACCTAGTAGTTTTGCATAGGGGATGATTTCTATAGGGGTATTATCAGAGGCTATAATTTTGGTTGAGGTGTGTAAGGGATTTGGGGAGGAATAATAGCAGCTTTTTTTGAATTGAGTAGAAGCTGGGAATTGTTGAGCCAGCTTTCAAGTAATGAAAATGACTCTTGGGTGATGTGTTGTAGAGTAATTGGGCTACTGGCAGAACAGATTAATGTGAATTTCTCAGCATACTGTATGAGGGTTGCTTGACATTTGGTGGAGTACAGGTCGATTGGTAAATATATTGAAAAGCAGTGGCACTAGCATGGAACCTTGGGAGCACCTGTTTTGACAGGTAGGAAGGATGAGTAAGAATTAACTCATTTAACAGACTGGATTCTACTGGAAAGGTAGCTGGAGAACAAGTTGGTCGTAGTGTTTGATAGGTCAAGTGAAGGGAGTTATTTTAGAAACAAACTATGGGAAATGGTATAAAAAGCATTGGCTAGATCCAGAAACACAGTAGAAACCAGTTAGCCTTTCTCTCTATGGCCAGGTTAATAGTGTTTCTGAAGTTTAAAAGAGCTGTGGAGGTGGTGGTCTGAAACCATGTTGTGTTGGGGTAAGGAGGTTATTCATCTATAAACGAGTCATTAGTTGATTATGAAGGCATTTTTCAAGGATTTTTGAAAGTGGCAAGAGAATGGCAATGCATCTAACACTAGATATTTAATTGGAGTTACCTCCGTTGTGAAGCAGGATGATGTGAGATTTTTTTTCCATAAGAGTGGGAGATGTGATTCCTGAACAGATCTATTTATGAGAATAGATACTGGAAAGGAAACTGAGTTGGCTGCTACCTTTAGGAAATTACAAGGAATTCCATCTGGAACTGGTGTACTGGTTTAATTTGCTTAAGGTATTTATTGGTCATTGTGGTGGATACTGATCAAAAGGAAAAAGAGTGAGCATTAGTGGATTTGGGAAGTGAAAGGGAGTGGGATGTGGTCAGGTTATTTGAGGAGGTTAAGTTATTTTGACTTTTGTTGTGACATAATTTAGTGGTGCTAGAGATAAAGTAATCATTGAAAGTGTTGGCTGTTTCTTCAGGTGTGCAATGGGGGTTGGGGGTTGGTTGTACATTTGAGCCAGAGCGTAATATTTAAGATATAGTAGCACAGAACTGTCATAATTTTTTTGTCAGGTTTGATCTGGCATGTGGCTTTATTTCATGTGTATTTATATTGTTGAAGATTATTTTCTGTTTTATTACTGAGCCATGCCTTCCAGGCTTCATCACTATTCCTCATTAACTTCCTGGTAATAGGAATGAGAAAAGAAGCAGGGTGGTTTTGGACTCTATTATGACTAAGTGCCATGATATTTAGTAGTTTCGTAAATATCTTATTAAAACAGACATCAAAGAGTTTTAGGATTTTCCAGTTATGGGGGATTGTAGTAAGGTGTTAAATAGTTCTGGATCAAAGTTGGTCATGTTGTGAGAGGATTTATGTGTGCTCACTGGGAAATGTATGGCATTCTCTTGTGGCATATATGGGCAGGTGGTCACTAAGTCTGCTTGTTAAGGTGCTATAAGAGCTTATATTGTTAGGGTGACTTGTTAATAACCAGTCCATTGTAGTAGTTTTACTATTTTCAGGTTGATTCTGGTGAGATCACTGATATCTTGGAAGAAATTGCATAGATTTATGATACTATAAGTCGTTGTCTTAGAGGTGAGACTTGACCAGTTGATGTTAACATTGCCTAGTATAATTCTCCCTGTGTGTACATTTTGGGATAGCTAAGATGGGATGTCCTCCAATGATAGTGTCCCCAGATGGGATATAAAAGGCTGCTATAGATATTGTTTTATGTGCTTTTAGTTTTAAGTTACTTAGAAGTAATTCAGCATTATGAAAGGAGGGTTTGGCAGATGGGAAAGGTGGCAAGTTTATATTATTAAAGTCCATTACTGCTACTCCTCCTCCTGATTTTTTGTTTACTCTATCATGTTAATAGATGTTAAAGCTGGGGGAGGTGGTATTTCTGTGTTACTGATATTAGGTTTATTTTATTGCGATTTTTGTTCCAGTTTCAGTATTAAACCTGTTTTTTTTTATTAATTTATGCGTGACTCCAGTGTCTCCTTGGAAATCAGATTGGTGAACAATGAGGAAATGGACAGTTAGCCAGAGACCTGACTTTTTTCAGTTTCTCGCAGCACCTCAGCTACCAAGTACAAGGTATATTTTATTTTACTAATTCCCTATACCACTGTAACTGTTGTGCTCTGGAATAGTTTTCTGGTGACCCCAACTATGGTGAAATTATTACAAAGATTTAACTAGTCACTGGTGAGAGTTGGCCAAAAGCTGTTCAACTACAGCAGCAGTTAACTATACTGGCAAACATAGCTGAAACCCCAAGGCTGCACCTACTGTGAAGAAACAAACAAGGGAACAAGGAAGGTACAGAAGTCTGCTTGACAGTCTGTGCCACCACAGATAACTGAGACTGAGCAGCCTGGCCAAAAATCCTGTCTCCCCAAACTAACAGGAGAGACAATGAAAATGTATGTGCACATGGGAGAAATGATTACATGGAATATAACAAACACACAACAGAACTTTTGATCAGGACTTGTATATAAGCCCTTGAAGTACAGACAATGCAATGCTATAGCTAGACTTTTAATGCTGATGAACCAGTAAGGGTACTGGTGCATCATTTAAGATCAATTCTATTTTAGAAATTTTATAAGTAAACAAGTTGAAAATAACTATAGGTATTGATATAAGAAGCTGGCCAATACAAATTGATTCCAAAGAATTCTAATAAGCTAGCAGCTTTATTAGAACATTTAATTGTGATACAATGTTTAATATTGAATTGTCTACTTCCAAGTATAACATTCTAGTAAGATGTATCCATCCCTTGGAAAAAATATGATAAGCAATGTGTTACTTTTTTAACATGTGGAGAGTGGAGTCATGCTGCTAAGTTCTGTGCTAATACTGAAGAAAATACAAGTAGAAGAAATATGTGAAAACTGTGCACTTTAAATCAACTAATTCCTATTGAGTATGTCAAGATTACAGCTAGAATAATTGAGTCTGCATTATATCATTATAGCACAACTAAAATATCTATTTATTTATTTGACATTTGTTAACTGGGAAAATCTGACTGGGTCACATAATCTGTTTTCAGCAGAGGCTTGGGGAGAAAAGCTCCACAGTTATACGTATACAATAGGTAGAACACAAAAGATTAACAAACAAAATGTTTGATGGTTATTACACAATAAATTGCAATCAACATTTATGAATGGACTTAGCACAAAAATAGTGCAACATGTTAAGAAATGGAAACTTAACGACTGCAGTTACTTAAGAGTTATGCTAATAATTTATCTTGGTTTTTAACTCATTCCAATGTATTAACTGTAGTTTTGCTATACATGAGAATAGTTGATGTACTTATTAGCATCATTTGATGAGGACAGTCTTATAGTAGACTATACAAGTTTATATATACAACGTTGATTATTGAGGGGGAGAATTAGCATAAAGATTTAAGAGATTATGATTATAGTGTGATCCTAAAGAGACTGAAAGAGAAAAGTGGACAGAGGTTGGAGTGAAAGAGTTAGTGGAAGAATATAGACAGAGACTGGGGTAAGAAGAAGTTGGGGTTAGAGGAGGAGAGATTTTAGGTTAACTTCAATGGTGTACGAGGGGGTAAGGAGAGAATGGAGAGAGAAAGAGGGGGTATGCAGAAGAAGTAGCAGTAGAGAGGAATTAGCCTGGAGTTAAACATGTGCAGAGCCAGGACTTATTTAGGTGTGCTTTTAGGGAGGCTTTAAAGAGTTGCAGGCCTGGAGTTGATCTCATGTTTGAAGGCAGAGAGTTTCATGGTTTAGAACTAGAGTAAGAGTAAAGCGAGTGACAGTGCTGTTTAGAAGGTTTGGAGATTTCTAGCAGGTTTTTGTCTTCTAATCTGAGTGATTTATTGGGTATATAGCATTTGACAATCTTGCATAGGGCAGGACAGGTGGTAGGCTTGTAGATTAGGTTATGTATAATAGTTAGTTGGATATATGATGGTTGGAGAGTTCCAGCCAATTTTCTTCCCTTAGTGGTTTGCAGTGGTGAGTATGGTAATTGGAGTTAGTGGCAAACTTTGCAATTTTGTTATAGCATTCTTCCATTTTTGTCTTGATGGAGTTTTGCAGTTTGGTAAGAATACAAGAACCATAAAATAGGGAAGGGAGAAGAAAAGTTTTAGCTAGTGTAGTCTTGGCTGAGGTGCTAAGAAATTGCCTCTTTCTCTATAGGAGTCCTAGTTTCCTGTGGGATTTTTTATGTTTTGCTGGATATGGAGGTCAAAGGTGAGTTTGCTATCGATAATTACACCTAGTAGCTTTCTTGCTTGTACTCTTTCGAGGATTTTGTTGTTGGCTGAGTGGATATTAAATTGGACTGAGCTGTGGGAGGTATTTTTAGGAGGAAGAGCATGAATATGTTTTGGCGGGGGGTAGAAAAAGTTGGGCATCTGTGAGCCATGATTCAATGTCAGTGAATTATTTTTGAGTATTGTTGAGTAATTCTGGGAGAGTGCAAGAGGCACAGATTATGCTGGAATTATCTGCATACTAGAGAAGTGCTCCAGGGTAAGAGGAGGTATGCAAATTATTGGTGAATAATTTAAACAATAGAGGACCTAATATGGAGCCTTGGGGGACTCCAGTTGGGTTGCAAAGAAAAGGGGATAGTTGGCTGGATCACGTAACAGCTTGCTTTCAGTCCTGTAGGTAGCTCTGAAACCAGTATATTGTGGTAGAGAAGCAGCCTGTGTTGGACAGGCTATCAAGGAATAAAGGGTGTGAGACCGCATCAAAGGCCTTTAAGAGGTCCAGGAACACACAGGATACTAGGTATCCTTCATTTCTGGCCCTATTTATTGTATCTGTAAAGGATAATAGAGCTGTGGATGTGTTGTGTCCAGGCCAAAAGCCATGCTGAGTTTGAGTATGCAAATTGTTTTGAAGTATGTGTTTCATTAACTGTTGAAGGATACACCTTTCAAGAATTTTTGATATGGGAGATAATACTGATATGAGGTGAAGGTTTGGATATTTTGGTGGAGTTCCCTCCTTTATGTATTGGATAATATGTGAAAGTTTCCATATGGTTGGGACTGTGGATTCAGAGAGAGATCTATTTATGAGAATGCTGACTGGATAAGCGACTGAGTCAGAGGCGAGTTTTAGGTATTGTAGTGGGAGGTTATCTGCAGACGTGGAGCAGGGTTTTAATTTGAGCAGTAATTTTTTTTGTATTGCTGAAGTGTCTATAGGATGAAAGGAGAAAGAGGTCAGGTTACTTTTGCATTGGTTATGTGGGTTGTGTGTGATATAGTCAGAGTTGGATGAAGAGGAGTTGCTGGTGTTAGTATGAGAGACTGATTGGGGGGGGGTGATAAATTAGTATTAAAAATCAGTAGGTCAGCTATGGATTTTATGAAATGTTTGTTAAATTCTTCTGCTATTATTGATGGGGGGGGGGGTATTAGGTAAATAGGAGTGCTCTTTGTTTGTACCTGGGTTAAGAAGGGTTGCTATTGAGTGCCAGAATTTTTGAGGTTGCAATTGTGTTGTAGCTGAAGGTTTGCATAGCAGAATTTTTTGCTTTTGTCAACTAGTTTGGTTACACTGTTGTGGAGTGTTTTGAAAGAAGATTTTGTTCAGTTTTATCTTGTTTCCAATGTTCCAGGCTAGGTCTCTTTGTTTCATCAGGTTAATGCAGTCTTTAGTTATCCATGGGGTTGTATTTTATTTTACCCTTTTTGTCTGTACTGGGGCTAGAGTATCAAGTATTTTCAAGAAGGAAGTATTAAAATATTGAAGGGCATTATTGAGAGATAGCAGATATAAGGGTGTCTCATTTATTTTATGGATTAAATCATTAAGTGTTTGTTGGCTAAGTTTGGTTGTGTTTCTAACTATTTTCAGTGAGTGATTTTTTTTGGATGGTAGGTACTGGCTCTGATGGCATATGTGAGAAGATGGTCACTAAGTAAGACTGAGAGTGTGCCTGGGGAGGAAACATTTGTAGGGTGGGATACTAGAATCCAAATCAGAGTGGAATGGCATGTGAAATCTTTATTATATCGTATTGGGCTTGTGATTAATTGTGTATAATCATATAGATTAATACTAGTGGTCGGGAGGTTAGTTGTGATGGATTGCCAATTGATGTTCATGTCACCTAGGATAATTGTTTCTTGTTTAACGTTTTCGGATGTCCAAGATAGTATAGCTTCCAGGAGAGGTATGTTACTTCTGGGTGGAATGAAAACCACAATGATACAGATTAATTTTGTATTGTTGAGGTTAAGGGAGAGGCTTAAGATTTTGAAGTGTACTGTATTTAAAAAAAAAGGAAGCTCAAGCTCTGTCTTTCATTACTATACTCTATATGGTTAACATGATCAAATCTCCCAGAGTCAAACTGGCACTAAATGGTTAGTGATAAGGAATCTTTTTTTTTGGTTTATTTACATACATATCGGTCCCCTTCACATGATCAACATTTCAGAATGTCGAAGACCATATGGCCAAGACCAGTGCAATCTCGGAGTTGGTATGTTTAAGTTCGGGGGGGGTGCAGAGGTGCATAGCCCCCCTGCTAGCAGCGTGAAGGTAAGTTTTTGTTGGTTTTTTTTTTTGTTTGTATTCCATGGTCGATATTTCGGATGTCGATCATATGGTCTCGGTCATATGGTCTTTGACATTCTGAAATGTCGACCATTTGAAGTAAATCCACATATGGATCTAGTTCTAAATCACAAATTACTACAAGATTGAACCTCAAAAGACTGAAACGGGTAAACCCAAATGTCAAAAGCCTAAAACTTGAAAATACTGAGTCCCACAACACCAAGCACCAAAAACCAAATGGAATATCCCTACCCTACACCAAGGCAAAACACCTTACAAACAAATATTTCACATCAAAGCACCACTAACATACTTCATATAATTGTTACCCTACAATTTTGCAGGGGGCTACACCCCCCACCCCCCAACATTTACTATACCAACTCCGAGATTGCACTACATTGCAAAACATGGTAAATTATGACTACTCATTAAATATGCAAGCCACATAATTCATACATCTCAATAACTACCTTTTACCTTTTATCCTACAGTTAAAACTAAATGTCTCCACCGACACCAATAACATGGCATGTAAATTCCGCCACATTCCTTTTACGTATCTCACAGAAACTTTAAAGTGACAGGCAACAATTTCACCACTTACCAATTCACCTTAACGTTACACTTCACTATTGCGGAACTTGGTATTTTAAAATTTCAAGCTTCAGATCTGTCGGACTTATCATCTTAATCTTCTGAGGTTCGATCTTCTGGTAATTCGTGCATTAGAAGGGGACCCATATATATATCTATATATATATATATATATATATATATATATATATATATATATATATATATATATATATATATATATAGATACACATACATACATATCCTTTATCCTTGAACAGGTCTGTCTTTATGAGGAAGCCAGAATATAATTTAATCTAAGATGAGCAATGCAGAATCTTTGGCCAAAGATCATAGTATTATGCCTAAATCATGGCAGCTGATAGGTATGTATGGTGCAGCAGAAGCCCCTTCAAGTGGTTAAGTGCTATCTTTCTTTATAGTATCCTTGTAGTCTAAAAATTGTCTTCAGGCTAAAAGTAGTGTTTCATACAGCTACTTTTAAAGCCATAGCTAGACTGTCAGGCACCCTGGGCAGGTCTTCAGACTATAACCTACCTGTAGCGAAAGTTAAGGGCAAGAAATAAATAAATAAAATGTCTTCTCAAAGTTGAGGATAAAAAATTCTTTCTGAACTGTATCTGTAGCAATCTCCTTGTCACATCAGTAAGAAGTACTTTCTACAGATATTAACATTCACACCTTCTAAACAAAAGTGCAAATACAGTACTATCATTCATATAAGAAGCAAAGATATCACCTGCAGTTTCTTCACTGAATTCTGGAACTATACTGCTGCCCCATCTACAGCTGCCAATCCCTAACTGCTTATACCTAAGGTAGCTGTCCCCTTCATCCCACACTCTTCTAACCAGTGACAGATTATAATAGGGATGATTTGGGTGGTTGCCCAGGGTCCACGGCCAATGCAAAAATAAAGTATCTTTGCATGGGTGCAACTTGGGCCATTTAGCTATTTATTGTATTTTAGCTACAGTAACCAAAATTGTGTTTCTTTAGTAAAAAAAAATAAATAAATAATAATAATAATACACGTAAATAAAACAAACAAGCAGAATGCATCACTGCACACCTATTCAAAGCAGCTGTTACTGTCAAAAGGTGATGACTATGCAGATTTTTCATTATTTTGTCATCACCTGACTTGGAGTGATAATTATGAGTGAATTTCATCTGAATGCTGAGCACGTCATGGTTAAAATCAATGTTCATTTTCTTGGTTTTGTTTCTGCACTTTATACTGAACCATGAACCACTTCCACAATGTTAATTTGCATGTATGTGTTGTCAAGTCCATTTTACTTACTTTGTGTGGATGACAGATATGCAAAACGCAGGCATCCCTCAACACTGGTGTAGTAGGCACTGTAACTGTATATGAAAGATTTTGGTTTTCTAAATTCCACCCTATGCATTTGACAAAGTGAATCAGCTACCTTTCCTTAACTGTCTTTACACTGGTTAGAAAGAGAAAAATGAGACTGTAAAGAAAAAGCACATTTGCATAATTTCCAGTTCATTTATATTCTTTTATCTTTGGGCAACTGGCCTTTAATAGTGTTAAGTAAAGTTTTGTATAACTTGCATTGTTGTATTTTGGTCTGCGAAGTGCTTGCCAGATGCCAAAGAGATTATACCTCTCAACCTCTTAGCACAAGAATTATGGGCCCAGAATCAAGGACCAATTTTTAATATTACTCTTATAATCTTAGAAAGTTCATAGAATGACAGGGTTTGTGTTAGCATGTATGTTCTGAAAACCCCACATTTTAGGAAGCAAAAGACCAAAAATATCAGGCAAAAATTTGGTCATGCTACAAAATTCTTGGCAGTTGAGAGGTATGGTGGGTGATATGACTACTGATCAATGTATTGTTCTGTATCATGAGTTTGAAGGGTTGTGTTCCACTTTTTCTTGAGTGTGATGAAACACTTTTAGGATAGGTTATTGCAGGGGGTTAGGGGGTTATTCCATTGTAAATTGAAGCTGGTGTGGTCTCTCTCTCTCTTTCTCCCCCTTTTCCTGTGCTTGCTAAAATAGCTTTTAATTATAAAATTATACAAATCGGTAACTGGGAGTTTAGCTGCTAAGACAGGCATGTCTAGTAGTAGTATTTGACAGAAATAAAATATTTTTTGTGCTGTTCACTGTTATTTGTGAAGTATGTTTGAATACTTTACTGTACCTACATTGTGTTTGTCAACCATATTAGAAATACATCACTATGACCACTATTTTTATCACATTCAGATGTCTGAGATATACTCTATTGGCAAAGCAGCTATAAATGCATGAAAAAAACTTGAAATTACTGTGGCCATTATGTATGTATTTATTTATTTATTTATTTTTAATCACAATGGATATTTGATGCACACATTGTCAACAATGTGGCTATAATTTCTGTATATCGGGGCTGTCTGTGGATGAAAATAACCCTGCTCTCATGTTTAAGATGAACAGTCAAAAGCCTTGCTTTGCAGGATCAGGATGTTTCTGTGGAAATAAAAATAAAGTCCAAGGATGTAGGAAGCACCCCACTGAAATGAAAGGCAATAAAAACGCTCTTTATTTTCCACATTTTCACACAAAAGACATCTTCTGTGTGAAACTATGGAAAATAAAGAGCATTTTTATTGCCTTTCATTTCAGTGGGGTGCTTCCTACAGCCTTGGACTTTATTTTTGTTTACTGGTTATTGCTTTGAAGTCTGGTTATTCCTCAACTGAACATTTACCAAATGTTTCTGTGGAAAATAAGTTCATTTATTTAAGAATAAACACAGTTTACAAGAGTCTGGAAGAGGAATACAAAAAACACATATATATGCATGATCCTAAAAAAAGTCTGGAGGGGGTCCATGGTTTGAAAACTGCCTGAAGCCAAAGATGAAATTAATCCACCACTGCTTCTACCTCTTGACTCTAGAATTAATTGCCTACCGATTTCTTATAGCTCCATGGGGTTTACTGCCCTCATACACTGACTTGAGGAATTCCTAATCCTGTTGTATTCCTCAACTCCTGTCAGTATCCATAAACTCACATGGAACTCGAAATGACATCACTTAAAACATGCTAGATAATAACTCATTCCCTCCATTGATGATCTGGAATTTTGCAATGTAACTTCCAAGAGGCAGAGCCTAATCTTTTTCAGTGGATTAAAATAGGCCCTCATATTTCAAACAAATGCTCATATCTCTGTAACCATAGGGGTTACTGAAGAAGTGTAAGTGGTAAGCTCTTCAGTACAAACTATTCTTATAGTAGTAGTAGTAGCCTTTAGGTTCTAGGTCTTAAACTGGATTTTATAAGTCACAGTAAACACAATAATTGTTAAGTTTGTAATATTTTGCAAACAACCTACAATATCTCAGCAACTACTCAAGTTACACACACAGTATCAGCAGCATGTTGTTCATCCTCTGAAAGCTTTCATATAAGGGTGCTACTTGACTGTTAAGATATTTAGAAGAAACATGAAATGTATGACAATATAAATAAATATCATACAAACAACAATTAATATCTCTTTACCAGCACTGGAGTTCAAATATCAACACAGTTGTGTTTGCCATTGTGTAAGCTTTAAAATGAAATCTTTTTTTTTTAAAAAAAAACAAGTTTATTGTTTTTAACATACAAAATAAATATCATAACAATTTTATACAAGCAATTAAAACAGAAATAGTTATAACATTCAATAAAATAACCAAAGTATTTACAAAGACATCCACTACAAATCAAATCAATTGATTAAACTATAATGTCATGCTATTGAGACTAAGATTTTTTTAACAGGTTTTGTAAAGTATCCCATATAATATAATAAGATGTTTTTCTAGTAGTTCTTCATTTTATTGTCATCAATTCCATATGACACACTTCAGTCATAACATTTTTAAATTCATTAAATGAAGGAGGGGTATCTGAAATCCAATTTCTGGTTATTATTTTTCTAGCCACTGCTAGAATAGACCATAATAAGGGAAGTTTAACTTTTTTAACACTTTTAGGAACAGGTGTGTTAAATAATTTAAGTGATTTAGAAACAATGAAATTATCTGTGAAAAGGGCCTGCAAAAAATCATTGATTAATTTCCAATATTCCTTCAATTTTATACAGTCATAAAACATATGTGCCCAATCAGCATTTATTTCTACATTACATCTTTTACATAAGTTGTCTTTATTATTTATTTTATTCATCATTAAAGGTGTATAGAAGGATCTATGTAAAAATTTCCAAGTAAAAAGTCTCCAATTAATGGAAGAAGTAGTTTTATAAGCAGATTCCAATATATATTGTTTATCTTGTTGTTTTGGTGATTCACCATTAATGGAAATGAAATAATTCCAATAGGTATCTGAACTGTAATGAGTTTCTTCTCTGATAATTTTATGTATGTATGAGAGCTTACCTTTATCAGAAACTCTATGTTGTAAATTTAATATCAAGTAATCAATCAGTATTGGAACAGATTCTTTAACTGTTAAAGACATTAAATCAATTTTATTAATAAGATGTTGTCTAAAAGTCTGAATTTCTAACCAACATGTTTCTCTCAAATCAAATTCTTGCTTTAAGAAGTCTAAATTTTTTACTTTATTATCAGACAGCAACTGATACCAATACTTTAGATCATTCTCTGTGACTAAAAGAGTTCTTTCAGAGGTGGTTGACAAAAGCATACCTTGTGTATACATTATAGGGAATAGAATAAAATTCCATTCCTTATACTTAGGATGCATGAATATAAAATTACGATAACTGATAATAATGTTTAATGGGTAACTAACTGCATATTTTGGTGTAATGGATGAAGTACAAAATTCTTTTAGTAACCATAACATGAGGTTATTTACAATAGTATTTTTATGTATTAAAGAGATTTTCATGAAGTGAATGCTAATTAGTTCCCAGTAATATTTCCATCTTGCAACATATGACTGATCTATTAACAAAGTAATAACTTTTATAATAGAAGAGATAGTATATAAATTAAAGTCTGGAAATGAAATGCCCCCTTGAGACCAGCTATTAGTATGTTTCTTTAATGCAATCCTAGGTCTATTAGGTGCCCATAAGAAATTTAACATTAGTGAATTCAATTTCTTAATAATTATTTTTGTAGGTGGGAGTATTATTGATTGTATTAAGTATAATATCTTAGGGAATATTATCATTTTAATAATTGTGAGTCTCTCTTCCATGGTAAAACACATATTGTTCCAGCTATTGAAAAGATTGTGTATATTAAGAAGACAGGTACTATAATTATTGTGTATAATAGATTTGATATATTTAGTTAATATTATACCTAAGTAAGTTATCTGACCTGAGTTGGGTATATATTTGTTAAAATTATTAATGAGGACATTTTTTCAAGTGTATATTGGTAATATTTTAGTTTTTTCTTCATTGACTATTAAACCAGAGATATTTTTAAAATCCATCATTTTATCAAATAAGGACTGCATAGAAGAGTTAGATCCAGCTGATGTAATTAGAACATCATCTGCAAAAAGTTGAATTTTAGATATTGTATTTTCATCTATATCAAATCCTTCTATATCAGTACTGTTTCTGATCAAATTAGCCCAAGGCTCCATTATTAAAGTAAATAATAGTGGAGAAAGTGGACACCCTTGTTTTGTACCTTTTAAAATGGGTATTTTTTGTGAGACATATGTTCCTATCTTAATGTAAGCCAATGCTCCTTTATATAGATGTTCAATTAGATTTACAAATGCATCTGAGAAGTTTGTGCACTTCAGTAAGATAAACAAGTAGTCCCAACTTACTGAATCAAATGCTGAACTTATATCGAGACTAATAAGTGTTAAATCTTTCTTTTTCCTATTTGCAAAATCAATTAACGTTAAAGTTCTCCTTATATTATCAAAAGTATTTCTATTTACAATGAAGCCTGTCTGGTCTATATCTATAATGCCTGGGATGATTGTCTTTAATCTATCAGCAAAAATACTCATAAACATTTTATAGTCAACATTAAGAAATGAAATAGGTCTATATGAAGTGCATCTGGTTGGGTCTTTATTGGGTTTTAAAATTGGTGAAATAAATATGTATTGCCAAGATGGGGGAGTTGTTAACTCATTTTGGGCCAAAATAAAAACCTTATGTATTAATGAGTAAGTACTTTTGGGTAGAATTTTATAGATCTCTGGTATAATACCATCATTACCTGGTGCTTTGTTTGATTTAAGCTTGTTTATTTGTGTAATAACCTCTGTATATGAAATATTTTTATCCATTAGTTTAGTCTGTTGTTTATTAAGTTTTTGTTCATGTTTGTAGTTATAAATTTCTTTATTTTATCTTTAGGCTCCATGTTAATGTTATTATGATTAATTTTGTGAAAGTGATTTCTAAATTCATCTAATATTTCTGGTAAACTAGAAACATTCTTCTTTTTCCTTGGAGAGAAAATTTCTTTGATATGATTTTGTTTATTCAACCTTTTTGTTTTATTTTTAAGTCTATGTAAGTATTTGGGACTTATTGAGTAAGACAAAAACTTATATTTCTCTAATGTTATTTTAACTTTATGAGTTAAAATTTCTTTGTATTTCTCATTTAATTTATTTATTTCTTCAATGACTTTTTTGTCCATAATATGTTCTTTATTATTATGTTTGTATGAGTCTAATTTGCTTTGAATATCTAGTAATTCCTTGTCCCAAGATTTCCTTTTATTATTATACCATCTGATACTTTGTCCATATAAACATGATTTTAAAGCATCCCAAACATAAACAATGGAGACCTCAGGTGTATTGTTTAAGTCTAAAAAATGTTGCACTTCTGAAAGTATATAATCTTTATAGTCTTTTAGTTGAGTTAAGTATGCTGGTATCCTTTTGATCTGAACATTGTAAGTACTTTTTATTATAAACTCAAAGACAATTGAATTATGATCTGATATAGGACACAAAATGATTTTAGAATTAATTAAGTCTGTAACCATCTGGTTAGAAATAAAGACTATCTATTTTTGAATAATTTTTATATCTGTTAGAAAAAAAAGTGCATGGTAATGATTTTGAATCTATCTGATTATTAATATCATTCAAATGATATAAATTAACAAAATCCTTTAAATGTTTTGCATTAGATGTAATTTTCCTTTTTCCTATAGTAGTAGTATCTTTTTCATGTAGGATACAATTAAAATCACCTGCTAAAATAATATCTCCTATAGAAAATGATATGATCTTATTGAGATGGTGTTTCACTGTATTAATGCCAATTCCTGGTATCCAATATACATTGATTAATGTATATGTCTTTCCATTAATCTGTATTGTAACCATACAAAACATTCCTTTATCATCTTTATAAGACTTAATAGTTTTAGGTATGGGCATACTTTTATTCCATAAAATAGCCACTCCTCTTTTTTCTGAGTGTGTTCTGAACTAACCAAGACTGTATATTTATTAGTGGCTAATTTATCAATATCCTTTTTCAGGAGATGTGTTTCTTGAAGGAATACTAAGTTGGCCCTATGCAAATTAATGTATCTCATTAAACTTGCCCTTTTACATGGGTTATTCAGTCCATTAATGTTTAAAGAAATTCCTTTTAGAGAAATCATTTAGCTTTTATAAACATATAAAACATATAATCAGAATAACAATTAACAAAATAAATGATATTATACCTCCTCCTTTAGGTGTACCATTAATTATAGCTGTATTTATTGAAAATCTTATGGGATTTTGTATAAGCTTCACTTTTATTTGTAGTGACAATAAGTTTATAAAATGTGTTGTGGATGTCAGAACTATATACAAACAACAATAAACAGGTGAAAATAATATTAGGATTAAACATTGCACCCAGCCTGGAGTTAAGAACTCCAACTTTGAGTAGCACATACCACTCAAGTTATCCCCCTATCCTAAGCAGCAGTACCTCAGCTGCCACCATATCAATTCAATACTAACTATTATTAACTAAAGTTAACCTCATTTAATTAGATTATCTAGTAAGACAAAGCTAAACAATTTATAAATCAGCTTCATATAAACAAATAAGAACATTTAGAAACAGCTCATATTACTATGTACATCTATTTTGTAAAATACACTCATAATCAAAATAGCATTCTAATAAACTTGATAATGGGAATCGATGAGAGAGAGAGAGAAAAAAAAGGGGGGCATAGCTATATATTAGTTTATTAAAAGTTTGTAAAAATAAGTTCTTATGTTCATTTGGATTCAATAACTTAGGCTATAATGGCTCAGACATTACATATATTAGGGTATTCCTACTTTCTGCCATAGAAATGCAGTTAACAGTTTTAAAAACTTTAAATTACTTGCACCAAAGCTTTCTTCTCATACTTATTATTGCCAGTAAATAAAATATTTATACTCATACATATGTTTACAAGTCATACTGCACAGCAATGTAAATTCCTAGTTATACATAAATCATTGTGAAGAAAGCCATCTGTATTTTATATATCTGAACTGCTGCTTTAAAATGTCACATGACAGTTTCTTCTAAGTTATAATCATAATGATACTTGTGCTTGTCAATTAGATAAGTCAAATGATTTATAACATTATATATGTTTAAATCATAAGTATTTATATACAATAATATGTTGCAGTCATGTAAGCTTTCAAAAACATGTGTATATATGTTTTACCTTCTATGCCTTCTAAAATATCTCACTTGCTTACTATGGCATACTGAATCATTTAAAATCATTATAACTTTCATATTTTATAAATTACATCTTAAATAAGTAAGTTGTTATAAAGAATAACTCACATTTAGATGTCATAAAGTTCGTTTTTCATCACAAAGTCGCATTTACAGCAGTTCTACTTCCTGGAACAGTGTTCTTCTTGAATCTGTAATGTGTCAGTGTGAAATCAGGGGTCAAAGTTTAAAATGACTGCATTCAGCTTATCTGCGTGTATTCTGAGTGTTGAAGCTTTTAAAACAACTCGAGGACACTATTCACAAGGTAACCCACATCCCAAATTGTCTCCCTTAACATTCTGGCGGGAATTTTAGTAAATACAAGTGACTGACATTCATTTAGTAATACAAATGAAACTAAACAGTGCAAAACCTTCGCAAAGTATTTTACAAGTCATTACAGTCTCTATGACAGTGAAACCAATCATACAGTTATTTAACATATTATACAACTTATTTTTATATGCCCCATTTCATTTTCTCATTAAATCTTAGTATATACATATATCAGTATTATCAGAAGCATATAACTGTACTTATAAGAGAGAAAGAGAGAGAGAGAAAAAAAAAGAAAAGGAAGAGAGTAGAGAAAAAAAAGAAAGAGAGAGAGAAGAAAGAAAAAAAGGAAGCTACAAAGAGTATCTACAAAGAAATATTACTTGCTGTTTGTATTAATAAAGTTAAACATGAAACATATTACTTACAACTATTTTAGTTCTAATTATTTGCAATTATATCATGACATATTATTTGTAATCATGTATAAGCAATAAAGTCATGATATATGTCCAGATTTTCACAGAATGTCCAGATTTTTGCCTCATATTTTCAGTCTGTTTCTCATAAAAGTGTGGTTCTCTGGCAAATCATTGAGGAATGAAGTCAGAAAATAATGACAGGCATTTGAGATTCAGAATTTATACTCTTCAGGAATTTCATGTTAGTGCAAAACCTGTTATTCCATTAGCTTTCTAAGTTTGTAAGAGCAATATTTAAACATGTCCCTACTTTTCAGCCTTTGTCCCCCCATTATGTATGGTTTTGTCCAGATTTCTTGCTCTAAGAGGTTGAGAGGTATGAATGTGAGTAAAAGAAAGTCATACATAATGGGAAGATAGGTCGTAGTGCATGTTGACTGGCTTTAAACATACACTTTCAAATGCCACATTTAAGAGGTCACTGCATCTTTAGAATGGTACATTATAATATGTAATTCTTAGAATCGTACCTATTGATTACTGTT
Source organism: Protopterus annectens (assembly GCF_019279795.1). Classification (NCBI taxonomy): domain Eukaryota; kingdom Metazoa; phylum Chordata; order Ceratodontiformes; family Protopteridae; genus Protopterus; species Protopterus annectens. The sequence continues at coordinate 523,360,736 of NC_056731.1, forward strand.
AAAGCTGGTTTTACTTGGATTCAACATATTTCTATTTTTTTAACTCTTACATCATGTTTAAAATTTTAAAGTTGAAATTGTTTATGCTCCACTTAAACCATAAGTCTTCCATTCACTTTTTATTAATACAGATATAATATAACAGTTCTCTTAGTAGAGAGGATTTTTTAAAGCTTTTTTGTCCAACCTGCTTAACTATGAGAAAGACGATGATAACAGGAAGCTGTGTGCATCTAATAAACAGCTGCGGGATGCACTGCTCAACTTTGCTTTACAACTGCACTCCTGCAATGCAAATGTCCATTATATGCACTGAATTATTTCCATTACACGTTCTTCTGTTATTAATACTACCTTAAGATGACCCATGAACTGCAGGTAGAAAAGTTGCTATCTCTAACCTGCTATCTTATTTGCCTTCTGCTAAGAATATGCTGTCAGATTTACCTTTGGCAGAAAGAGAAAGTTTTTTTTTTCCTGCATGCCTGTCTCAATCTGTTTTTCTCTGTGGAACTTGCCACACAGCAGGACTGGGTAAAGTCATGCTGTTTCCTCTGTGTGAGACCACTCTCAACTGATATCTATTATAAGTACCTGAATGAAGAGAGACAGCCTCAGCTGTTTTCTTTTATAACCTTGCATTGCTCAGTAAGTGATACCGAGGCAACCATTTTTTAAGAATTCAAAGGCCTTTATTCCCTGTCTAACCTTCCTACAATGACAGCCACAGTTGAGTTACATGCCATTTGAATGACAGCAGTGGTTTCCAGCACTACAGTAAATAGCTTTCTAACAATGGCAATTTGAAACTACATCCTGTATAGCAAATCTTATAATAATGTTTTACCTCAGTGCTGAAGTCCTAACAATTCAAGCTTTTATAAATGGATGCCTCAGTGCACATGTAATGGATTACTGGGTCCTTTGCCACTGAAACAACAGCTCAAGATTGGCTTAAGTAACAAGAATTTGAAAGAAATGCTGTCACCAAACTGTTGTCTGTAGTATGCATAAAGTGAGTTGGGCTAGGGAGTTTCATTCCAGTTATGAAGGAAGAGGCAAATGCTCATGTCACAAGATCACGGTCACAACTGGCACCAACAGCAGTCACATATAACACTATTACTGAAACACAGTATGCTGATTTGACTAAAGTGACATGTCATCTGGATGGCACATAATTCATGACGTCGCTGAACTACAGGCAGACTGGTTTAATGTTGCACTTTTAGTTTCCCAAGATGTTTATCGGTGCAAATCAGTGTAAATTCCAAGCATCTCAAACCCTTATTCTGCCCCAGTTCACACAAGTACTCAGTAGTATATACAATGCAGAACACAAGTACAAGACTTAAATGGATAGTAACAAAAGCATTTTATTGTCGAATTTAACTGCACTACCTGCACTATTTAGTAAAGTGCAACATTTCTATTCATTCTGAAGTACAGTTTGTTCTTGTTTGCATTACAATACAATACTTAAGCAACACTGTGAAACAGCAGACTAACAGTATATGTGGCATACCTCTCGACTGTACAGATTTTCGAGATTTTTGCCTTATATTTTTGGTCCATTTTTCATAAAGGTGTGGCTTTCTGACAAATGAGTTAGTGGCAAATAATTAAAAATTGAAGTTAGAAAAAAATGACAGACATTTGAATTTTAGACTTCATACCCTTCAGAAAATTCATGCTAATGCAAAACCTGTTATTCTAACAACTTTCTAAGTTTGTAAAAGCAGTATTTAAAAATTGTCCCTATTTGCACCACTTTTTTCATGGCTTTGTCCAGATTTCTTACTGTTAAGAGGTTGAGAGGTAGGATATGCAGTACACTATATAATACGTCAATCAGTGGTGTAATTAGAAACATATCAGCTGTGTTTTAGGTAGGAGTTCATCTGAATTACAAGTGTCTGTTAAATGACAATAAAGTTACAAAGATTACTTAAATCCATCCAGTTTCAATAAGTTTTATCTTTAAAACTATGCAAATGAATATCTTTGCTCGTCTAACCACAGAAAAATAACACAAGACATGCACTTTAATAACAGAAGAAGACAGCCCAGTCATTTCCTATTTTACCCGTGTCCTGACTGCCACCTAGAAAAGTTGCAGAATTTGCTTTACCAACAGAGTAACCGTTCATGGATTTTTTTATTTATCATTTAGTGCAGTCTGTGCATCAGTTAGATAAACCCTAGTTATTGCCTTCTTGATATTTTAACTCTTCTTTGGTTTCATCCTGTTTACCAGCCTGACTGTCCATCTCTAGTATAAGTTAAGAATAGCTAGTAACAGTGCATCCAGTGTCCGCTTCTGAAAGAGGTGGACAGACCATCATTGTGAATCACCTGTATGGCTTCATTGATTAGAACTAAGAAATATATTCAAACTCATTCATCTTTTGCTTTGGTCACAAAGTACTGTACCACTAAAATGACCATCTACAATCATGACATTTCACTGGCATGTCCCATCTAGAGACCTATAATCAAAAGAAGACTATATAATTATAAGTAACAAAAGTAATAACAGATATGATAAAGGCATATTCTGTCATTTTGTACTCAAGATTTAAACAGCATTTATAAAGCTGTTCAAATCAGAAGACTCATTCCAAAATGTTCAAATGCCTAAAACTAGTGGTGTTAAAGGACTATAGGCTCTGGTCTAATTTTAGACTTCATACCCTTCAGAAAATTCATGCTAATGCAAAACCTGTTATTCTAACAACTTTCTAAGTTTGTAAAAGCAGTATTTAAAAATTGTCCCTATTTGCACCACTTTTTTCATGGCTTTGTCCAGATTTCTTAGAGGTTGAGAGGTAGGATATGCAGTACACTATATAATACGTCAATCAGTGGTGTAATTAGAAACATATCAGCTGTGTTTTAGGTAGGAGTTCATCTGAATTACAAGTGTCTGTTAAATGACAATAAAGTTACAAAGATTACTTAAATCCATCCAGTTTCAATAAGTGTTATCTTTAAAACTATGCAAATGAATATCTTTGCTCGTCTAACCACAGAAAAATAACACAAGACATGCACTTTAATAACAGATGAAGACAGCCCAGTCATTTCCTATTTTACCCATGTCCTGACTGCCACCTAGAAAAGTTGCAGAATTTGCTTTACCAACAGAGTAACCGTTCATGGAATTTTTTATTTATCATTTAGTGCAGTCTGTGCATCAGTTAGACAAACCCTAGTTATTGCCTTCTTGATATTTTAACTCTTCTTTGGTTTCATCCTGTTTACCAGCCTGACTGTCCATCTCTAGTATAAGTTAAGAATAGCTAGTAACAGTGCATCCAGTGTCCGCTTCTGAAAGAGGTGGACAGACCATCATTGTGAATCACCTGTATGGCTTCATTGATTAGAACTAAGAAATATATTCAAACTCATTCATCTTTTGCTTTGGTCACAAAGTACTGTACCACTAAAATGACCATCTACAATCATGACATTTCACTGGCATGCCCCATCTAGAGACCTATAATCAAAAGAAGACTATATAATTATAAGTAACAAAAGTAATAACAGATATGATAAAGGCATATTCTGTCATTTTGTACTCAAGATTTAAACAGCATTTATAAAGCTGTTCAAATCAGAAGACTCATTCCAAAATGTTCAAATGCCTAAAACTAGTGGTGTTAAAGGACTATAGGCGCTCTGTGGTCTAACATTCCTACATAATACCTCTCAGACTTGATGAGTGCATCTAAAACAATCAGTGTCTGCAAAATAAGGAACTCAGATCAAGTGTCTTAAACAGACATTGCTTGTAGATCTGACTTGAAAAAAAAAACTTTTGCCTAGTGGGTTTCCCTGGTTAACATATAAAACTGTATAAAAAAACAGAAACCTTCAGAGCTGCTTGCTTTATTGTTATGTTGTCAGTGAAAGTATGATACACCAGCTCTAATTCCAATGTCTCCAGCAGGTTTAACAAACTGTAATGATGTAAGCCCAGCCTTCAAGTGTTTATTTCTTTTAACAGCAGTCTTTTCTACTTAAACTGGTTCTATACTTATTGTATTTATTGTTTTAATTAATTAACTATATTGACTTATTTATTGCTTGTTTGTTTGTTTGCATTATAGCTCATACCCCTACATGCACAGTATAAGTGGTCACGAATGCGCTCTCATAGGCACCTATTCATTTTGCCTAGATAGAATGAACAACAACCATTACATAATGCAAGATAGACTAGATCCTTGGAATTACAGTCAGCCAAGGGCAGATGTGAAAACTCCCTGTTGTTGTTGGGATGTATGAAGGACCCAGACAAGTCAATATACATACAATAGGAGCAATTGTTACATCTCCTCATCCCATAACCAGATGTAATCCTATTTAGTTGGTTAGTTGATTTGGGATAACATAACTTATATTTTAATGATTTCTTATTCTTGTATCCAAAAGATGGTTTATCACCAACAATCCATGACCTGATCTGTGTGTAATAGTGTCCAGTGTTTATAAATAATATCTCTAATCTTCTTGTCATCACTAGAGTATGTTAACCTAAAGAAGATCATACTTCCTTGATCATTCCTATTACATTTGGATGTGATGTCATCACATCCAAGTGGTATTGAAAAGTATGGTCTCCCAGTATTTACCCTATCAGCCCTAATAGTATCATGCAATCTATCAATCTCTTTGGCACTGCAGCCCCTAGAAATAAAATCATTCTTCATTTTCAAGAGCCCTCTCTCAAAGTCCTCACTCTTATTGTGCAAACGGCTAGTACGCAGGCCTTGGCCTTTTCATGTCTTTTTAAAAATATGCCATGGATGCATACTCTTTCGATGTACATAGGTGGGCCTATAACATTCTTTCCTATATAACTGAGTATAGACAGTGCCATCTGCATTCATATGCAGTGTGATGCCTAAAAAATTGATGGGTGTATTAGAAAATACATGAGAAATTTTAAAGAATGTGGTGCTTGAGTTCAACATAGAAACATACTGTTGTAATTCAGTAGGAGAACCCTTCCAAAAAAGGAAGAGGTCATCAACAAAATGACGGGAGAATAATACATTTTGCTGATGTAAATCAAATTTAGACATGATGTCCTCTTCCCAAGCTACCATAACTAAATTGGCATAGCCATTGGCACACGAGGTGCCCATGGCCACGCCAGAAGTCTGAAGGTAATAATGATCATCAAATGTGAATACGTTGAACTCAAGAACCATCTCCAATAATAAACATAGAAAATCTATGTGTGTTTCATCATACATACCACTCTTCAAGAGTACTCGCTTAACCATCTGTATTCCCTCCATATTTGGTATGCATGTATAAAGGGAATGACAGCATATCTATACAACCTACTTTAAGAGCAAGACCTTTGAAAAAGAAGTAAGTTGTATATACATCTCCCTATTACGTTATTTTTAGATATATTTTATTCAATATCTATGCATTTTCTACATATATATGTTCTTTGAGATATTTATACTTAAATCTATTTTGATTTTGTACACCATATATGGTTTTATGTGATATAGACTGTTTGTAGCTTTAAACATACATTTGTGTTGTTACTATGCTGCGGTAGCATTGTAGCCTCACAGTTAGACGTTGCCTGTTCGATTCTCAGTTAGAGTGTCTTCTGTGTGGCGACATGCGTGAATGGGCGTTCCTTCGTTGAAGGTTGTGTGTTAGGCCCAGCAAGCCAGCACGTACAAATCTACTGCCAATCATTAGCAGACCGGAGTTCCGCTGTGGTGACCCCTAACCAGGAAAAAAACGAAAGACACAAACTATGGCAGCTAATAATATTGGATGCACTTTGTTCTGATTTGTTGATTGTGACTTTTTCTGCACTTTTAAGATTGTAGCTTTGAAACGCATTTTAGATCTAATGAAGCTTACTGCGAAAGCGCTTATCTGTATTTTATTCTGTCATTAAAACTTGTGTTTTAGATCTGCTGTGGACTACTTGGAGAAGAATTTATTTGTTCAATACACATTTTATGTTTAGGTAGTTAATAACAAATGATATATCAGATTAAACTGTTTCAAGACAGGTACAGCAAATCATGACAGTACAGGTTATTCAGGCAGCAATATGTTACATATCCATTAGTTCAGGTATGAAATTACTGAATAAAGTAGTTGATATTTTGCATTTGATGCATGCACAGGTTAGAGTCTCTTGTTGGAAGCACTTCAGCCGTAATTGTAAATCTGCTTGCAAAAAGTGGTAAATCTGCTTATATAAAGCACTATGATAGTAAATGTTTGGGGAGCACAGAAAAAAGGAATAATCAGGTATTCAATTCCATATCATGGAATTACTAAAATGTTGTTTGATGGCTAGACTGAAGCACTCCGTACATGTAGTAGTTCATATACTAATGATTAGATTATTCCTTGCTTTACTGACTGCAGCTGTTGTTGGGCATCTTGATGTTTAGCCAAAAGTTGATTTTCTACAGTAAAGTTTGGTTGGAAGTGTACCACTGTATTAAGAGTAAGGAAGTGGGCTTTTTTCAGAGTAATAGAATGTGGAGTGGGCTATCTTCAGATAGCTGAGGTTTAACCAGTTTTGTAATACTAACCAGCTATTGGTCTTAAGGTGGATACTATGGTTGGGAATTAAGATGAGACCTGAAACAAACTTAACAGGTTTGTAGCAATGCTTCTGTGACTTGTCCTGCCCTCTCTGACTCAAATAACACATACAATTTGCCATATTTACTTAGCAGTTATGTATATAAAATAATGCATTCAAAATCATTATACATATCTCAGACATGCAATAGTAGTCTTATTTCAGTGTGTTTATCTCAAAAATCAATTATAACAATACTGTATTTATTATAAGGTCATGCTCTTCCCAACAAAAAAATGCATCATACATTTTAAACAGTTCAAACCAGTCAGAGACACTATCCCAGCTGACCAGACCAGACCTTACAGTTATACTTCTTAAACAAGCCTTCCTCATTGTACATTGTCACCTAGTCCAGCTCAAAGTCATAGCACAGCCATACAATCATCAAACAACCCTCCACTGATTCAGTTGGTTTGCCAATTATGCCTATCATGTAAACATTTGTTCTAAGCCATGCATTCCCTAGGGCTGAAAACAGAAAAGCATGACAGTATAATCTATTTAATACATTTGAGGACGTATCCACTTACTTAACATAGCCAATCAACCCAGTGGAAGTGTGCAACTTGCCCCTCCCCCACTAATGCATCCCCCCACCTTTTCATACAATTTACTTTTATAACCGGCATAGATTCCTCTCAAACTTCAAAGAATGCCTTTAAATTAAGGCTTTTCAGGAGGTATGAGAACCCCCCCTCAAAAGTCCCAGCTGGAACCTGCCCCTAGCCAACAACCCTTCCATCAACCATACCACATTATAATGGAACTGTAGACTGGTCCCCATCCCTGATACCTTATTTCTCCTTTCCTAGTCACTATCTTCTTTCTCTTTTCTTCCCCCTCCCTGCAGCTGGCCATCAGTTGCCAACAGCTCCCTTCCTTATTCAGCAGGTCTACTGGACCCACCTTAGAATCCTCTGGGCTCAACCTGATCCATGTTTGGGGCCAGTGGGGAGGTCTAGGACACTGGTGTAATATAAAACTGCTGACAAGAAAAGTTCCCAAACTTCCACCTCCTTGCTGCAGCATTGTCAGGCTGGCAATTGCAGACCTCAGGAGGTGTATGCTCACTCCCAGCTAAGCAGCGTATTACCTATGCATCACAGACACTTGCATGATGCTTACTACAGTAAGCTAAGGCTACCTCCATCACTCTAGGATGGTCAAGCTGACATTGATTAAGCTCACTCATCCCCTCTTAGTTGTTTGAGAACTCTGAAACATCAACCCAATCCAGCCCCAACCAGTGTGCCTTAGCTAGACACAATTCCTGATGCAAGAAACAGGTATGAATGTTGAATAAGCCTGAGCATACCTCTCTTAACTGAATCACAGTCAACTGGTAGCTCAAAGCAGGTTAGAAGTCCAAATTTGAACCATATGAGGTTCCAAACACAGTCAAAAGAACATCTCCAAACACTTCTAGGTACACCATAAATTTAATAAAATACAAAAACCTTAAAACAACTAGCTCAAAAGCTTTTACACTTTATGCTTCATCAGGTTTAAAACTTATAACAGAAGTTCACTTAAATAAATTCATCCATTGACATCATCCACCTAATTTACACATCGAATAATGTCTTAAAGATAAACATTAAAACTATTCTATAAAGCTTAATAACAATCACTGCAACAAATGCATCTTTAAAATTGGCTTTAAGCCACACATCTCATTTAAACCAGGTGCTTGATAAGATCCTAATGTGCTCATCCATTTACCATCACAAACTTCCATCTTATTTTTTTAAATCCCTACCTCTAACACTCTCTTCTATTACTTACAATACTGCAAACCTACAATAATGTGTCCCGTGATTCTCTGATATGTTTTGCTAATGCATTAGTTTTCACTTCTTATTTTATATCAGATAGATGTCCACTAATCCTTTCTTTTAATTTATTAGTCATTCCACGTAGAATGATTCACACTTCATACAGATAGCAACGTAAACAACATTAGTGGTATTATAAGTCTCAAAACTCTGAAACTTATTCTCAACCTTCATTGTTGGATGAACAAAGAATAACACTTTATAAATAAAAGTACAGATGGTCCAGTTATAACAAGGAAATGTATCTTTCTTTTGTGAAACTGATTCCTCTTTTATTTTTCTATCTTTATAATATAATCTCTTTTAAGTTTCTACCCTTCTTAAAAGTAAATTTAAAATCTAAAGGTAGGTGCCATTTTAAAGCATCTATTTCACTTAGCATATACCAATTTTTCATTATCACATTCTCAAAAGCTTTTGTGTGGCTATCAAAACGAATTATAAAGTGTAATTCCTCATGGTTATTAATCACATTTGAATTACCATAATTTAAAAACTCAAACAATGAATAAAAAGTTCACATAAAAATCAGTAAAAACCAAAAGAAAAATATAGCAAGGCATAAATAGACTTAAAAAGTCATGGCCATTCAGAATTGCCATATAGCTGAACACCTGATGTCCTTAAAGGGTCATTTGCATACATCCCATGTTGCCTCTAACACAAAAGGTTTACGGAATCACACATTAGAATTCTAGCCAGATTTTTCTTTTGGTTTTTACTGAATAATTTAAAAATTTAGAAGTGAAGAAAGGTTTTGCTTTGTCATTACACAACTTGTATTACATCATTTCCAATTGCATTTACATAGGCTATATCATAAACTCTGTTTATAAATTCATGACTTCATTCATCAGTTTGCTCCATAAAAATCACATTATTTGTATTAGCTACATGTGCATGTATTGCTGGACCCTTACTTTGTATATAATAAAAATCCTGAAATGTAACAATATTGTTCTCCAGCACCAAGTGTAACAGCTCACAACATAGCTTGAATTTGCACATTGGTAAAACCAGTATTTAAAAATAAGCATTGTCTTATAGCTTCAATGCCATAACTATTAGGAATGATCATAAATGAGTCCACATCCAATGCAACAGATATACTAACTACTGGATACATTACATAAAAAACTGCATGGGTTATAATTCTAAAAACCCATTCATATCCATATAATAGATAAAACTGCATCGGTTATAATTCTAAAACCCATTCATATCCATATAATAGATATAAACATCATGTTCCAAAGGTAACTCAGCTACTTCATTTTTAATAGACTTATAAACGCCCTCATTACGTAAATGCTCCAACATAGCATCAGTATGTCTAACCATATCCATTGCTACTATAGACCCATCCCTATCAGACGACTTTGATTGTGTTATGATCTCTTCATTATTTTCCAGATATTTTAGTGCAAGCCTTCCCACATCATTTAAATTATTAAAACCATTAGAATTTGAATCATAGTGGTCAAATAATTTGCATATAGCTTTCTCACAAGTTTTCTGAAAAACATTAATTACAGGATGACTAATAGGTATAAACACATTAGTTTTTTGTAGTACTTCAATACAGTTCATTTATGTCTGGGAAAGATAAGCTTAAGGTTAAACTTTCTAATAAAAAACTTTAAGTCTGTCAAATATTCTGAAACATATCCATTTTCCACTGGAATAAATGTCATACTCTTATTCAGTACATTAAGTTCAGTATCAGTCAATGAGTATGAAGATATGTTATAAAAATATTAAGGAACCTCCGCACTCTCTTATCTGTCCTATGCTCCTCCCTATCTCACTGTCTGCCCCATTCCCTGTTCCTTTACAGTACCGTACCTGATAGCTCTCTTTCCCTTTAGTTGCTGTCCTATCTCACCATGCCAGTATTGCATATAGTTAACCCCTGCTATCTACTTCTGTATTATTTCCTCTGCTATTATAGTATTATTTCCCCTTTTACATAGCCAAATACCTCTTCTTTCCAGTTATATGTAGCCTCTGTCCATGTACTCTGTGCACCATAATATCGCACCTTTCCCACCCTCAGTACTTATGACTCAGACTCTGTTAGCTGCTACAGGCTGGTCTTCTTATCTTCAGACATTTTTACACTGGAGATAGTTTTATTGCTGCCTGTTGTTGCAGGCTTTCTGAAAAACTAAACTGGCTCTTCCTGCTCTGTTCACCCACTGCTGTGCTTCCCTACCCTGCCCCCAATTCCCACACGCCCCCACTACCACTAGATTTATAGTATCCCAACCACACTCACTGCTCCACCCCACAGCATCTCCACCACTCACACTCCCTCAAGTCATTATTACATCACCCCACACTACTCACCCATTCACATATAGAACATCCCTGCATTTCCTAGCCACACCTCCGCCTAGAACTACCTCTCCCTTACATAACCATGGCAATCATGCAACTAAGTCTAATCTGCATTCTCATAATTCTATATAACTCTACAAGTAATCAATCTATCAATATCACTACACGTACTAGTCCAACACAACACCATGAACTCCCACATGCAGACACCGCACATTACAATAATATCTGTCCACAACTTTTCAGGAACAATACAACTGACCAATTCAAAACAAAACACATATGCATTCATTCCTACTCCATAAAAACACAACACCTTCTCATGCTCCAAACTCAAGCATCTCTTCTGCACTTTCAATACCAGGCTCACCATAAGTTGGGACATTCATCCCAATCCAGGCCCAAATCCATCCTGTCGAACACAAACCACTTCAGCAGAATCATCAGAACATACTGCCCCCATTACCTTAATCCTTGGACAAATTAACAACAATGGCAAAAATAAACATCTCTTAATACTAAATATCAATATTAGAAGTATCAAAAATAAAATACATGAACTCCAGGCCACAATAGCACAGTACTCTCTGGATATAGTTGCTATAACAGAAACCTGGCTAAATAAAAACATACCTGATGTGGAAGTTCTCCCAGCCAGCTATAACATCATTAAGCAAGATCTGCCCCTTTGTAAAGGAGGTGGAACTGCCATACTGTACAAGTCCACCTTAATTCTACTCAACATTCCCAACTCCTACCCCTCTTCAAATAATTGGGACATAGTTATCTCACAACTCCAATTTAACCCCCCAAAATCCATCACCATCATTGCCATGTATATCCCACCTGGTAATACTCCTGCTAGCTTTGAAGACTTCTTATCTTGGTGCTCTAACACATACTCACAAGAAACCCTCATTCTGGAGGATTTCAACCTAGACTGGTTCATCTGTACATCAGAAGCACCAAGTCATCTAATAAATCTACATGGCTACCAGCAGTTAGTCCAAATTCCCAATAGATGTGATAAAAACTCTAAAAGGAAATCCATCTTAGACCGGTCCCTAACTAACAACCCCACATTGTATCCCCAAATAGGCAGTCTCCCAGATAGCTTAAGTGACCACAACCTAATATACCTAATACGTAGCAGAACAAGCCAATGCAAAAATACTACCTATAGATCCACAAGAAACATAAAACATTTCTCTCCCGAGATCCTCAAAACTTTACTGTATAACTGTGACTGGACCCTTCTAAAAACTCTCCCACTTGACCAGGCTGTAGCCTACTTCAACAAAACATTTCTACAACAGTAAGACACTGTTGCTGCACTGTGCAAGGTCAAGGTTAGAACCTCTAAAAACCCCTGGCAAAGAAGCCAAATACTAAAGTCCAGAGACACTGCCTGGTTCTACTACCAAAGAACCAAGGACATATAAAGCCTAACTAATTATAAAGAGCTGTGTAACCATGCAAAAAAATTAGGCAGGACAAAATAATCTTATTATACTACCTTGCAAACTAAATAACAACACAATTCCCAAAGGTTTTGAAAAAGTATAAACCAGTTGCTAAAACCCACCCAAACAGCTACCCCCAAACTGACCACCCCTGATACTTAACTTCCCATTGAAACACAATTCAACTCCTACTTTGTGAACTCAATTCTATCCTAGTATCACAGGACAATTTCAACCTCACTGTCCCTCCCACCATGGACAGTAATAATTCATGCTTTACCCTCAAAACAGTGCCCACCAGCTCTATCAAAAGTATGCTCTCCAAACTAAAAATATAGCCAACCGCAGCTAACTTACTCCCTAGCTACTTCTTAAAACTCACAGCAGATGTTACTGCAATCCCAATCTCCAGTCTCATAAATAGATCTATTGCTGAAAACTATATTCCCAAACTCTGGAAAATATCCCATATTACTCCCATACACAAAGGGGGGACCTCCACTGAACTTAATAACTATAGACCCATTGCAATACTCTCCCCCTGGCCAAAATCTTGGAAAAATGCATTCATACCCAGGTACTACAATACCTCCTTGACAACAATATCCTGTCCCTGACTTAACATGGTTTCAGACCCACCCATAGCACTACTACAGCCCTCTTCTGCTTCTCAGACACAATAAATCAGCTCAAAAATAAAGGCCTGCAGGTGTCAACTCTCTTTTTGGATACGTCCAAAGCATTTGACACAGTATCCCACCAAATCCTGCTAAATAAATAAACCAATATAACCTATCAAAGTCCACAGTAACCTGGTTCCATAGCTATTTAACTGATAGGTACCAGGCTGTGAAATGGGAAAAAATTCTCTCTCACCTTTGTTACCCATAACTACAGGAGTCCCACAGGGGTCTATCTTAGGATCCCTGTTCTTCACAGTTTTCACAAACGACCTCCATACCTCCACATAGTATGCATCTATAATTCAGTACGCATATGATATTACCTTAATCTGTGTTGCACAAAACATCCCCTTCCTCATGCAAACAACTCAGTTAGCATTCTCTGATGTAGAAAATTACCTTACCAAAGCCCAACTTATCCTCAGTCCTAAGAAACCAGTTCTAACAAAAACTCCAATAGCAGTCAATTCACCATCTCTTCTACAAACTCTACTCCAATCACTCAAGTGGCACAGGCTAAGCTACTAGGAATAACCATACTCTGCCACCTAAAATCGGATAGTCATCTCAACTTAACTATAAAAAAGTGCATGACAAACTGGGAACACTCTACCGCATTGAACCATTTCTCACCAACAATACAAGAGCCGCCATTGCATGCTCCCAACTTCTACTCACCCTACTCTATGCATCCAACATTCTAACTAATCTCAATAAAACATTGCTGTACTGCTCTGTACCAGCTCCACTGGCTTGAACTGCCCAACCTACTAACATATAATCAGCTCTGTCTCTGTCACTCTATTACTTCCCTAATATTTATGTCCTGCCCTCAAAAACCTAGTACAACAGCACTGAGCCGCAAGCCCTCTTCGATCATCAAGCAAACTATTACTTGAAATCTCCATCAGCAATAATAGCTTTGGAGACTCACTATACAGTAGTACAGTGGCAAAAAAATGGCACACCCTCCCCATTAGCATACAAAACACATCCTCTAAAGCCTCCTTTAAAAACCTCATCAGGCAACATCTGAGGCAAAGCTGGCAGTGCTATGACTGCTCCCCAGGCTAGAGCAATCAGACACTGCCCATATACTTATGCCCATCTTACTTTACTAAATTCTCACTCTTACTCAAATATACTGACCCCTTCAAGTTAAATAATTGCTACTATTAAACCAGGACATAAACTAGTACTACCACTATTCCAGTTACAAATGGTTTACCATGAAACTCTGTGATGACATATATTACTAATGAAGGTTTACTTTCCTCTATTGAAGCTGTCTTAATTAGTACTGCAAAAATAATCTAATGTACTATGTGTGCATTGTATTGTGTTTCAAACCACAACTGGATACCATGACATTTATTAATTATTCTTATTATTAATTAATGTTTTTTGATTCTCCTGTATTGTGATGTCTTCATACCACTGTAAAAACATGTCTATTGTAAATTTGTATGTATTCTGATGATGTTTAAACATCTAAATGCATCTGTGATTGTCTTTCTGTGTGGAGCTTTTCTCCCCGGGCCTATGCTGATAAAGGGCCTTTGGTCCAGTCAGACACCCCTGGTTAACAAATGCAAAATAAAATAAATAAAATAAATCTTTCAGTACCTTAGGTCAGTTTGAGATTTGCTTCTGATTTTCAGCCCTTGGTATAGCTGTCCTTTTCTCCTTCCTCTTCGTCCCTTCTTTAATAGTTTCTTTATTCCACTGTGGTATGGGTAAAGGGACTTACACTGAAAGCACAGGAACATTTTTATTCACAGGATCAAGACCCAGTATGCTTATCATTCATTTCAGCTCCTGCCATACCATAAATATGCCGTGAATTCACTGACCAAGTGAAAACATTCCCCAGTATAAAAAGCACACTTATTGCATTGTAATTTCCTTTTCTTAGCAGCTATCGGACATTGCTGACATTTTCACTTGGTCCATCATTTCATACTGCAAATTAGACAACTGTGTCTCCAATTCCATGCTTAAATCATTTATAGCATACAGCAAATTGTTTTCTACAGTTACAAAAAAGTTATTCATCATGACCATGTGTTCCAAAGTACTTTTGATGTGCTTGCTAAATTTAAGAAGCTTTGGATACATATCCCTATAAGTAGGCATTTTTTTTTATTCTTAGCCCACAAGGTGTAATTTTTAACCTTATATAGACTTCCAAGCTTAATCACTGCCATTGAAGTATTTTAAGTGTCTGTAACTTCTGTTCTAAATCTTTAATTTTCTTGTCAGGTAAAGCATTATCAGCAGTACTACTGATTCATTCGACATAGCTGAAACATCTTCTTTTATTGCATTAGGCACTAAAGGATTATTTACCACATAACATAATGCAGTCGGCCATTAGAGGAGCCCATTTGTAAAACTTGTGAATAAAGCAGGGGTAAGGTACATTTATTCTCACCTGCTATAGTACCCATAAGCTGTGAGCACACTACAAACAAATATCAAAAAGCACAGTGAACTGGTAGCTCAAAGCAGGTTAGAAGTCCAAGCTCAAACAATAAAAAGTTCCATTTGTGAGGTTAAAATGGATGAATACATTGAGATCTTATGAAACAACCAGTTTAAATGAGATGTGTAGCTTAAAGACAATTTTAAGTGAAGTGATTATTAGGCTTTAAAGATATTGTTTTAGTGTTAATCTTTCAAAACATTATTCATTATATAAATTAGGTGGATAATGTCATTGAATTTATTTAAATGATTGAACTTCTGCTATAAGTTTTAAACAGGATAAAGCATGAAGTGTGAATGCTTTTGCGCTAGTTGTTTAAAGTTTTTATATTTTATTAAATCTGTGGAGTACCTGCAAGTCTTTTGAGATGTTCTTTTGGCTGTGTCTCTTAACTGAATCTCATCCAGTTTGTTAACAGGCTTGATCTTTATCCTCCATATCCTAGTGGTGCAAGGTCATGTAACCCACTTTTTAGTTTCCATAGATATAACCTTACTGAATACTTGTGGTTTTGCTTTATCCCTGTCTAGATGAAAGACACCCTCCATACTGATGTAGGGATGATTCTAGACCAAGTGATTATTATGTTGAGAGATAAATTAATTAAATAAATGGCCTTGAACATTACTTGAACCAAAAGTCTTTTGGCTACTAAGTGTATGCTAGTTCCACCAAGACTGATAAATATTGTCTGAGGTTCCTGATTTTCTTTAAACTGTTTTACTGCTACTATTAACTGACTCCCTTCACATGCCCCTGTAAGTGCTCCATCCTATCAGGAACTCCTCAGTTTTTAAACCTATGATTTTACAACCTGGTCTCTGCAAAGCCCTCTTCCAGGCTCAGAAAACATAGGAACGCTCAACCAACGACACTATCTGTGGATCTGAAACATAACATAAAGCAATTAAACCTACTGGTCAGTAACATTCACATATTCCTAACCTTTTTTGGTTATAAACCTGTTTGATAATACTAAAATGACATTGTTAATATAATTACATCTTTATAAAGTGCTTCTTACATTTTCTCTACTTGTTTATTATTATTTTTATTGAGTATAAGTCATGTAACCCTTGGATACCCATCTCCCTGTCCTCTTTATAAATTTCATGGCACAATTACTCTCTCTCTCCCCAAATCAGGTGTCCTACCTATTATGAATGAATGGCTAAAAACCTGTCAGAGTAAATGCCCATTTGTCTTAAGGCATTGTAAAGCAGTCATTCAAAATACTGTACCCACAACACACTCCCTAGTGACAAATATCAGGTTCAAACGTTGTACCCTGCCTCACAGGGCTCTTAGCATAACTGGCTATTGTACTGAGCAGGGTAAAGACAAGGAAGCCCTCTTGAGGACAATGCGGATGCCTTTCCTCACTTAATCAGTTTTTGTTGCATTCAAAGTACCACCATGACTACTATGACATTACCCAATTGCAAAGATAAAATGGTTCTTTGGGGTGCCTTCCCACTATTTCACTGATCCTGAAACCCCACTGAATAAAACAACAGATGATGCGACCATGACCACAGTGGACCAAACCAATAGCTGGGTATGAAACCCTTTCAGACTTGCAGTTACATTCCTTTCCCAAGTATTACCTTTAATTAATTCATCTGGTGAGAATCCTAGCCCACCCCTTAATCATTCTATTAATAGCACAGTGCTTCATATCATCTACCTGGCCTTGAGAGTGAAACGTAAAGCTAAACAAAGCTATAAGTTCATTAATGGTCCTGATCTCTCCTCTTTACCTTTTAGCAAGGTTGCTCTTCTAAAAGCTCTCCATGGGGCTACTGCTCTGAAAGCAAAGTTTAGCATAACAAGGAGGGACACAACAACCCCTATATGGCACACATTTTGCTCATGTTTGCTATTCTCCAACTTAAACAAAACAGATCTTAATAAACTATCATCCTGCTATAACCACATTGCCAGATTTGCTACTGGCACAGCCTACTGGACACACCACTGTCACAACCAAAACTGCCTAGGATAGCTTGAACTGCCTAGCCTATTGCAGTTCAAGCAGCTAATTGTGGCAGATAAAGTCCTTTACCAACCAGAATATACACTTATACTAAAAAATATTATCAGCCCCTACACTAGCAACCGGTCACTGCGATCATCCACTAGATTCCTAGTTCAAACTTACAAATCCAACTACTCAGCTGGGGACTCTCTATTTGCTAACTCTGTTGGAAAAACATAGGACAGACTCCCAGCTGACTTGACCCTAGAACCCTCACTAACTCAATTCAAAAACAAACTCAAGAAATACTTCAAAACTCATTGCTTATGTCCTTGCACTAACCCCGCCTAGTGACCTCTCTATTACTTAGGTGCCTTACCTTAAACTACCTCTAACTTTTTTCTACTACACCATTTCAGGAAGGGTCAATTGTATAACTGCTGCTCAATGTGTCTTAAACCTGAATGTAATGTCATGTATACATAACTTTGAAAATAATGGTATGTTTTGTAAAGTGTTTTATAATGGGTTAGTCCTATATGTGCTAAATGCTGGCATTGTGTGTGACTGTAATCTACTTGAAACTAGCATTTACTAAATGTTTAATGTGTATTATTATCTTGGAGCTTTTCTCCCCGGGCCTCCGCTGAAAATAGACATATATCCAGTTGGACTATCCCGGTCAACAAATGTAAAATAAATAAATAAATAAAATAAATGTTTACTCTCTGAAAGTCTAAAGCAGCTGTTAGAATATATACATCCAAACCCAGGAAGGTACATTTTTTAGAGGGAACCTCCCCAAGGGTATGCCCAGCTCCACGCATTGTGCCCTGAAAGGCCTTTACTCCTCATTCCTCATGCTGCCATTCTTCTCCAATAAACAAAATATTTTATTATTATTATATTATTTCTTTATTTATTATTTCCATTTCTTTACTGACAAAGCTCACCTGGACAAACAAGCCCATTTTCAATGGAAGCCCAGGGAGAAAAGCTCCATAAGAAATAATAACAGTAGGACATATACAACATACAGGGTCTATATCAGATTATCAAAGATGCAGTACAGCGAATGCCTCTTCATCGACATGAAAAGAGCGAACCGGGAATTACACTTGGTCATCAGTGTAAACTTGCCCCTTTCCCCACTGTAGTGCGATTTTGGAGTTGGTATATTTAGTTAGGGGGGTGTGGGGGGGGAAGTGAAGCCTGCCACTTTGAGCTATTTTTACTGATATTTAATTTCTGGCCTGATAAGGAAAAAAAAATCACTGATTCGGCTGTTCACGTAATTCACGGTTTGCTCTTTTCGTGTCAACAAAGAGGCATTTGCTGTAGTGCCTCTTCGATAATATAATATAACATAATATAATATAATATAATATAATATAATATAATATAATATAAACCTACATGCAGAATGTTCAAGTAACATTTACCAGCATTACATAGAAAGTACAATGAAAATAATAACAGTAGTACATATACAACATACAGATTGCTCAAATAAAATTAACCAGCATTACATAGAAAGTTACAATGAAAATAATAACAATAGTACATATACAACATACAGAATGGTCAGGTAACATTTAACAACATTACATAGAAACTACAATGAAAATAATAACAGTAGTACATATACAACATACGGAATGGTCAGGTAACATTTAACAGCATTACACAGAAAGTACAATGAAAATAATAACAGTAGTACATATACAACATACGGAATGCTCAGGTAACATTTACCAGCATTACATAGAAAGTACAATGAAAATAATAACAGTAGTACATATACAACAAACAGAATGCTCAGGTAACATTTACCAGCATTACACAGAAAGTACAATGAAAATAATAACAGTAGTACATATACAACATACAAAATGGTCAGAAAACATTTAACAGCATTACATAGAAAGTTACAATGAAAATAATAACAATAGTATATATACAACATACAGAATGGTCAGGTAACATTTAACAGCATTACACAGAAAGTACAATGAAAATAATAACAATAGTACATATACAACATACAGAATGCTCAAGTTACATTTACCAGCATTACATAGAAAGTTACAATGAAAATAATAACAATAGTACATATACAACATACAGAATGGTCAGGTAACATTTAACCACATTACACAGAAAGTACAATGAAAATAATAACAGTAGTACATATACAACATACAGAATGCTCAGGTAACATTTACCAGCATTACATAGAAAGTACAATGAAAATAATAACAGTAGTACATATACAACAAACAGAATGCTCAGGTAACATTTACCAGCATTACACAGAAAATACAATGAAAATAATAACAGTAGTACATATACAACATACAGAATGGTCAGGTAACATTTAACAGCATTACATAGAAAGTTACAATGAAAATAATAACAATAGTACATATACAACATACAGAATGGTCAGGTAACATTTAACAGCATTACACAGAAAGTACAATGAAAATAATAACAATAGTACATATACAACATACAGAATGCTCAAGTTACATTTACCAGCATTACATAGAAAGTTACAATGAAAATAATAACAATAGTACATATACATCATACAGAATGGTCAGGTAACATTTAACAGCATTACACAGAAAGTACAATGAAAATAATAACAGTAGTACATATACAACATACAGAATGGTCAGGTAACATTTAATAGCATTACATAGAAAGTTACAATGAAAATAATAACAGTAGTACATATACAACATACAGAATGGTCAGGTAACATTTAACAGCATTACACAGAAAGTACAATGAAAATAATAACAGTAGTACATATACAACATACAGAATGGTCAGGTAACATTTAACAGCATTACATAGAAAGTTACAATGAAAATAATAACAGTAGTACATATACAACATACAGAATGGTCAGGTAATGTTTAACAGCACTACATAGAAAGTACAATGAAAATAATAACAGCAGTACATATACAACATACGGAATGGTCAGGTAACATTTAACAGCATTACATAGAAAGTACAATGAAAATAATAACAATAGTACATATACAACATACAGAATGGTCAGGTAACATTTACCAGCATTACACAGAAAGTACAATGAAAATAATAACAGTAGTACATATATAACATACAGAATGTTCAGGTAACATTTAACAGCATTACACAGAAAGTACAATGAAAATAATAACAGTAGTACATATACAACATACGGAATGCTCAGGTAACAATTAACAGCATTACATAGAAAGTTACAATGAAAATAATAACAATAGTACATATACAACATACAGAATGGTCAGGTAACATTTAACAGCATTACACAGAAAGTACAATGAAAATAATAACAATAGTACATATACAACATACAGGATGCTCAAGTAACATTTACCAGCATTACATAGAAAGTTACAATGAAAATAATATCAGTAGTACATATACAACATACAGAATGGTCAGGTAACATTTAACAGCATTACATAGAAAGTTACAATGAAAATAATAACAATAGTACATATACAACATACAGAATGGTCAGGTAACATTTAACAGCATTACACAGAAAGTACAATGAAAATAATAACAATAGTACATATACAACATACAGAATGGTCAGGTAACATTTAACAGCATTACATAGAAAGTTACAATGAAAATAATAACAGTAGTACATATACAACATACAGAATGGTCAGGTAACATTTAACAGCATTACATAGAAAGTACAATGAAAATAATAACAGGAGTACATATACAACATACAGAATGGTCAGGTAACATTTAACAGCATTACACAGAAAGTACAATGAAAATAATAACAGTAGTACATATACAGCATACAGAATGGTCAGGTAACATTTAACAGCATTACATAGAAAGTTACAATGAAAATAATAACAGTAGTACATATGCAACATACAGAATGGTCAGGTAACATTTAACAGCATTACACAGAAAGTACACTGAAAATAATAACAATAGTACATATACAACATACAGAATGGTCAGGTAACATTTAACAGCATTACACAGAAAGTACAATGAAAATAATAACAATAGTACATATACAATATACAGAATGGTCAGGTAACATTTAACAGCATTACATAGAAAGTTACAATGAAAATAATAACAATAGTACATATACAACATACAGAATGGTCAGGTAACACTTAACAGCATTACACAGAAAGTACAATGAAAATAATAACAATAGTACATATACAACATACAGAATGGTCAGGTAACATTTAACAGCATTACAAAGAAAGTACAATGAAAATAATAACAATAGTACATATACAACATACAGAATGGTCAGGTAACATTTAACAGCATTACATAGAAAGTTACAATGAAAATAATAACAGTAGTACATATACAACATACAGAATGGTCAGGTAACATTTAACAGCATTACACAGAAAGTACAATGAAAATAATAACAATAGTACATATACAACATACAGAATGGTCAGGTAACATTTAACAGCATTACACAGAAAGTACAATGAAAATAATAACAATAGTACATATACAACATACAGAATGGTCAGGTAACATTTAACAGCATTACATAGAAAGTACAATGAAAATAATAACAGTAGTACATATACAACATACAGAATGGTCAGGTAACATTTAACAGCATTACACAGAAAGTACAATGAAAATAATAACAATAGTACATATACAACATACAGAATGGTCAGGTAACATTTAACAGCATTACACAGAACGTACAATGAAAATAATAACAATAGTACATATACAACATACAGAATGCTCAAGTAACATTTACCAGCATTACATAGAAAGTACAATGAAAATAATAACAGTAGTACATATACAACATACAGAATGGTCAGGTAACATTTAACAGCATTACACAGAAAGTACAATGAAAATAATAACAGTAGTACATATACAACATACAGAATGGTCAGGTAACATTTAACAGCATTACACAGAAAGTACAATGAAAATAACAATAGTACATATACAACATACAGAATGGTCAGGTAACATTTAACAGCATTACACGGAAAGTACAATGAAAATAATAACAGTAGTACATATACAACATACAGAATGGTCAGATAACATTTAACAGCATTACATAGAAAGTACAATGAATAAAGTAGATCACTTTGAAATAAACAAGTTTATTTTGCAGCGACATAATCAGAATTGGGTACAGTTTAGTAACAGCAGTACGTTAGTTCAGATGTAATTATATGCATTTTGTCATAAGAAGAGTAGAAGACAAAAAATAAGAGAAAAGAGAGAAGAGATAGTTACTGATATGTATGTGTACATATGAAAGATGGTTTAGGAATTATTTAGTCTGAGGAATAGCAGTGGCGTAGACAGCAGTCAAGTAGGAAAAGTTTTAATTTATCTTTGAAGATCTATGCATTATTGAATAATCTAACTGGAGAGGAAACTGAGTTCTTTGATTTTGTGATAAAACTGGAGTAAAGAACACTTCCTGCTTTGCTGTGAGCTTCATGAATTGAGAGGATGGTTATCAGTAGAGCATATAGCTCTGTTAGTGGAATGAAATTCCAGTATAGCACTTAGGGCAGGGCATTTTTCAGGGTGAAAGACAAATCTGTGCAAAAACTAAAGTTGAGAGTAGGTGAGGTAGCTGAAGCCAGTTCAGGCATCTGAGAGCAATACAGTGATGTGTAGAGTGTGGTCTGTTGGGTGCAAATTTGGATATTTTATTATAGCATTGCTCTAGTTTACAATGTAGTATAATGTAGACTCAAAACACTGAGAAGAGGTACTGGTAAAATAACAAAATTTATTAAAAGGTGAGCACTTCTGCAGTGGTAGACACTGCTTCTTCAGACAACAATAAAGATAAAAATCAAGTGCTTAAATACAAAGAACCATAATCCATTGACCAATCAAAACCACTAAAATTCCCTCCTAAACCATTAATTAAATAAAGACACTCACATTATTAAAGCAACAGATATATCACATAGAAAATATGTAATTATTTGTTACTTTTTTGCTGTTTTAATTGCTCTAGTTTAATTGTCAGTGTGAGCTGGCGGTTGGTAAAAATAGGAGAGGCATACAAAAGTGGAGGCAGCAGGCAGGTGGATGTTAATGTTATCTATCTGCTTTCAGTCAGATATAGTTTGGCTCTGTATAAGAGATCTAACTTTTATTTATTTTTTGATTGCTTGTTAGATGTTGGAAGCTGAATATCATGATGTTATTTACTATAATCCCCAGTAATTTAACATTAGAGACTACCTTAATATTACCTGCAGAGGTGATTTAAATGTTAGCTTTGCATCTGGTATGAAACTTAGGAGTAAAAAAGATAGGTTTGATCTTTTTGGGGTTTACTTTTAAGTCTGATTTTGCTAGCCATTTTATGGAAGAGAATGAATCTTGTGTGAGCAGTTGGAAAACAATGGGATTTTCGGCAGAGCAGATGAAGGCTGCATCGCTGGCATATTAAACTAGTTTGGCATGTTTTGATGCAGTGTTGCAAAGTGATAAATATATTAAACAGCAGTGGTCCTAGTATGGAGCCTAGGAGAACACTCATTGACTAGTGAAAAGATGGAGATGCTAATTAGCCAATTAACAGCCAAGGAGATGTCAGACAGATAGCTGAGGAACCAGGACAGACTTGAGAGGAGCAGATCAAAGGAGATTGGAGCAGTTTATTATGCCAGACAATGTCAAAGGCTTCAGATAGGTCTACGAATAGGGAAGATATAATATTACCCTATGATTAACACTGTTAGACAAGTCTATTAGTGCAGTAGTGGTACTGTGGTTTGGTCTAAAGCCATGCTGAGTGGGGGAGAGGAGGGTATTGGTAAGACTGCAGTTAAGGAGTTGAGAATGGGTGCATTTTTCTAAGATTTTTATGGGGAAAATATGGCTATGGGGTCTATAGTTGGAAAGATCATTTGTGTTTCCTTCTTTGTGTAGGGATAGATGAATTATTTTTCCATAGGGAGAGGACATAAGACTGTTGGATGGCTCCATTAGTGAGTATTGAGATGGGGTAGGCAATGGATCTGCTGTGATTTTCAGTTATTCAGCAGGTAGATTATCCGCATCTAGGGTGGTAGGTTTTAGTTTTACATTTGGCGCTTTTTAACTTCAGAGGTTGGAACAATCTTGATGGAGAAATTGTAATGGTAGCCACTGATTTGGAAGTTAAGCTGGAGTGAGTTAGTGCCTGTGTTAAGTAGTGATTTTATGTTGTTGATGAAGTGGGAGTTAAATAATGAAGTGATATTGTCTGGGTATAGTTTGGGCTGCTCTATTCTACCTGGGGATAAAACAGATTTTTTTATGATTATTTTGTAAGTGAAAATAGTGACTTATTTTGTCATTTTAAACTTTTACTTTGGATTGATTGCATAAATATCTGATGTTTTGGAGATTTTCCTGGATTTTGTTAACTTGCCGTGTTTTCCATGCTTTTCCCCAATTCTGCATTATTTTTTGGTTGCTGCAGATAGCTGGGGGGGGGCAGTGTTTTGTTTGACCCTCTTTCTATCTGTAGGTGCCAATTTGTCTAGAACATTGATAAAGGTAGCCTTAGCTAGTTGAACTGCATGATATGGGGAAATTGTTCTGACAGTAATCCAGTTTACAGAAGTAAAAAAGTAAGTTTCGTTATTAAACTTTATTTCATGCATCTGTAAAATGGTATTTATTGGGAGTGAGTAGTTGTGTGACTAAGGGTTAAAGATTGAAGATGATCACTAAATGTGTCTGACAAAGTGCCTGAAGATGACATTTTATTAAGTTTGTTTGTTAGAAATCAGTCTGGTGTTGATTTTTTTTATTTGGCTTGTTGAGTCTGGTTGGGGTGTGAATCAGTTGTAAGTAACCATATATGTTTAGTTATAGTGAGGGAGAGCCAATATATAAGTCACTATGGAATATTATGTAATGATGACAATTTGATGTAGTCCACGAGAAGACATTTTCCAACAGGTTAGTGTTGTCACCAGGTGGGATACATAGAATTATGATACAGAAGCTTCTTCTGTTATTTAGTCTGAGGAAGATGATCAGTATCTTGGCATTGTTGATGGTGGAGGGGGTATTTGGGTAAAGGTAGAGAGTTCCAGGGTGCTAGAAAACATAGCTACTCTACCACTTTTTTGGCTTTCTGTTAAGTCTATATATGTTGTAACCTGGTGGGGTGATTTCTTCATCTTTGATGCCTGGTTTCAGCTATGGTTAGGATGTCAGGAGCAAGAGTATGTGACCATGCATGAAGGTCAGTTGTTTTCTTACTGATGCTTCTGATGTTGATGTGATATAATTTTAGTGTAGACTTAGCTGTAGACTGAGTATATAGGTGTGAGGGTGGAGAACACCCAAGAATATTTACACTAGGCCATGGGCTAGGGTAAATATCACCACAGAGTTGTATTTTTTTTCAGGGGGAGAGGGCATAGAGAAATAATGGTCTATGTTTTTTTCTGGTTCTGGGGAGTGCTTTGGTATGGTTTTGTGAGCCTACAAGAATACAGAGTTTACAGAAGTCTATGTAGGAGCTATTATAAATGCTTGGCGATATATAAGGGTTATTGTCATTAATATTGTTGGGGGTATTACAAAATCAGTGGAGGAAAGGTAGATATTGCATAAGGAGGAGAGTGTGAATATGATGAGTATGAAAGCAAATATTAAATGTTGCATGGGTAGGTCACATGTTTTATGTTGTATGTGTAGTAACATGTTTCATGCTGTATGGGTAGGTAACATGTTATGTTGTATGTGTAGTAACATGTTTTATGCTGTATGTAGCAATATGTTTCAAGCTGTATGGGTAGGTAACATGTTTATGTTGTACTTGTAGATAACATGTTTTATGTTGTATATTTAGTAACATGCTTTATGCTGTATGGGCAGGTAACATGTTTTATGTTATATGGGTACGTAACATGTTTTATGTTGTATGGGTAAGTAGCATGTTCATGTTGTATGTGTAGGTAACATGTTTTATGTTGTAAGTGTGGTAAGATGTTTTATGCTGTATGGGTAGGTAATATGTTTTATGTTGTATAGGTAGGTAACATGTTGTATGCCGTATATGTAAGTAAAGAATAGTTGTGTAAAATCTTACCATAAAGATAGATGTCCTCTCTTCACTGTTGCAGTATTCATTACATGAGGAAGTTCCCAGCCATAGGCGACCCAATGTCAGCCAGTATACAAAAGATTTTTACTTTTGTAGGATGTGTGGCGCTTTGCATGTAGGCTGCAATCGGACGTCAGCCATAAAAGTAACACATGCAAGCACCATCCTCAGAACTGACAGCCCCAGGAGGAATGCCAACGTAAGGAAGTAGGGTAAGAATCATCCAAGAAGAAGCAAGACCAGGGGAAAGGAGGGGAGGGACAGGAATACTATAACAGAGAAGAGAAAGATATCTATCACTATGGCAAGATTTTACACAACTATTCTATGTACTTCTATTCATCTGTTGCAGTATTCATTACATGAGGGAGAATACCAAAGCTCATGAAGTAAGAGAGGAAGGTGCAGTACAGGAGCTTTCCAGGAACCTATGCAGCATAGCCCTGGCAAACCTTACTCTAGACTCCATCTACTTTGTAGTGTTTGGTGAAGGTATGGACTGAGGTCCATTTAGCTGCTTCAAGAACTGAATTAGTATCCAATCCCTTGAAAAAGGCCCCAGATGAGATATCAGCCCTGGTGGAGTGAACCTTAACAGAGGAAGGGAGAGTCTTACCATGGTGAGTGTAACAAAAGGTAATAGTCTTTGAAATCCAAGAGGAAACAGTCTGCTTGGACACAGCCTGCCCCAGGGCCCTGGGGTGGTAAGAAACAAAAAGCTGATCTGACTTTCTAACAGCTTTGGTTTTGTCTACATAAAATCTAAGTTGTCTATGGACATCTAAAATATGGAGCACCCTTTCACTTGGGTTCTAGGGTGGAAGGGAAAAAGATAGGTAAGTGGATGGACTGATTTAAAGACAGGTCACTGACTACCTTAGACATAAATAATGGTTTTGTGTGCAGGGAGACCCTGTCTTTGTGGAAGCCCAGAAAAGGTGGAGATACAGACAGACAGAATTCTGCTTAGTTGTGGAACTCACAGTCATAAGGGAAGTTTGGACAAGAGCTACCCAACCTGGTTTGCCAGTAGTCTTGAGGACTTGCCCTGCCTGCTGAAAAAACAACTTGTCCACATCTTTATGCAGGTTCCCCACACTAAGGATCTGAACCTATCCTTCCCTCTGAGACAGTCCCCCCAAGGGAACTAATTAATAAGTGAAAGTATGTACTTTATACCACTGTCTATAGACAAATAGTGTGTTATTTCCTAGGTTGTAAATTTACTCCCACCAGCCAGGACAATCAGCAACATTCTACCTGTTTCTATACCTTGTCTCTCCCTCTCCTTCCTAGACTACAGGTCATTGACTCCTAGCCAACCTGAATAATAAACCTACTGCCCTGCATTCTTTCTTTCACTAGACATTACCACTTCTATTTAGCCTTTTGTCTACTAGAGGCCAACAGTTTCCACCAGACCTCCATTCTGGTTCTAAGTTTAACTTACTGGCTCTCAGATTCCCATATCCTGTAAGGGCCTACAATCCCACTCTATCTCCCTTTCTTCCTAAATTCCTCACTGCCTATCCTCTCAGTTTATTCTAAATTCTATCAAGGCTTTGTGTCATCTCACCTCCTCACCTATTTTTACCTTAGCTTATGCTCCTCTGATTGTTTCTCCCTGGGTGAACTCCTCTGTGGCTCTAACCTGCTACTATAGAGCACTGTCTTCTTTTTCACCACCTATGTTCTCTACCTCCTAGTTGGTTCAAATACTTTGCTCCTACCCTTTTCTTTATTTCCCCAACATATCAGCTCTCGATCACATTCAGGACTGAACCATGTCCTATTCATCACAAGACCCACCCCCTCCATTTGCTGCCTAGTGTATTGCTCTAGCCAAATCTGGTCTTTACCTGTCGCTACACATCCACCTCTCACCTCCCCCACTATGATATCACTCAACTTTTAAATATACCTTCTTACTTAGGACGCCATCTTTTCTCTCCTGCTTAACTCTACAGTGCTGTGCACTCCTGGTGGTGGGGTAAATAAGGGGTTTTAGGTAAGCTTACTTTATTTCTTGTTTTACCTGTGTCACATCATTCTTATAAAGTCCTAAAGGAATAGTTAAATTCATACAAGAAATGTTGAAAATGACTGATATGGGAAGCTTTAGTAGCGGTTCTTTCCCTGGCTGTTCTCAGCGTAATTAATAAGCGATTCTGCACATGGACTGCATGTGCAAATGCAGCTACTGCTAGGATACTGAATGACACAGCTAGTTTGCTTAGAGGATCTTTTTATCGTTTATTTTAAAATATTAGCATGTCTGCTTTGTAGCCTTTTTGAGTAGCCTTCAACTGACCTGGTCGAGTTGTTTTTAGGAGCTTTGTATCAACAGAAAAAACGTTCAGCTCTTGTGACACACTAATGCTGTCGGACCCCAGTGTCCTGGTGTTGTTTCATACCAACTACGACTGTTATTGTAGCAGTATAGAGCTAATTAGCTGTATTTTTGTTATTGAATAATTTAAGAGAGCTGCATTTTGTTGTCGCATTCTATTACTTGGAAGTACACGGAATACATGTGGCATGCTAACGCTGTCGACCCTTATCATCCTGGCATTGTTTCAGACCAACTATGGCTGTTATTTTTAGCAGTATAGAGATAATTAGCTGTGTTTTTGTTATTGAATAATTTGAGAGATGCATTTTGTTGTCGCACTCTATAACTTGAAAGTACAGGGAATACATAGCGTTTCTGCTTAGGTACCTTGTATTACTTAGCCTATTTAACGTACTTCCATCCACCGGGCGAACAAAGCTAAGTACAAACGTGAAGGACTTATTTAGAGCCTTCCTTTTGTTTTAATTAATTGAAAAAAATAAAGGGGGGATTACATGATTATTTGAACCTTAAAGCTCCTGAACTATCTGTTTTCCATGTGTTAACATTGATTGAGTCAAAGAAATACTGACTGTTATGAATGTACAAGTATGCTAGACTATTCTTTAACATTGATAGAGTCATAGTAATACTGGCTGTTATGAATGTACATGTACACCTGACTATTCTTTAACACTAATAGAGTCATAGACATACTGACTATTATGAATGTACTAGTATGCTAGATTATTCTTTTCTATGCTGCAATTATCACCCTATAGGCCTCTGTAACTGTGTATTTTTCTCTTTGTGTGTCTTAACACTGTCTTTCTTCTCCCTTATATTCCCAGCTGCCCAACCTGGTTTGCCAGTAGTCTTGAGGACTTGCCCTGCCTGCTGAAAAAACAACTTGTCCACATCTTTATGCAGGTTCCCCACACTAAGGATCTGAACCTATCCTTCCCTCTGAGTCAGTCCCCCCAAGGGAACTAATTAATAAGTGAAAGCATGTACTTTATACCATTGTCTATAGACAAATAGTGTGTTATTTCCTAGGTTGTAAATTTACTCCCACCAGCCAGGACAATCAGCAACATTCTACCTGTTCCTATACCTTGTCTCTCCCTCTCCTTCCTAGACTACAGGTCATTGACTCCTAGCCAACCTGAATAATAAACCTACTGCCCTGCATTCTTTCTTTCACTAAACATTACCACTTCTATTTAGCCTTTTGTCTACTAGAGGCCAACAGTTTCCACCAGACCTCCATTCTGGTTCTAAGTTTAACTTACAGACTCTCAGATTCCCATATCCTGTAACGGCCTACAATCCCACTCTATCTCCCTTTCTTCCTAAATTCCTCACTGCCTATCCTCTCAGTTTATTCTAAATTCTATCAAGGCTTTGTGTCATCTCTCCTCCTCACCTATTTTTACCTTAGCTTATGCTCCTCTGATTGTTTCTCCCTGGATGAACTCCTCTGTGGCTCTTCCCGCTCCGTTAGCCCTGCGGGCTCACTCCGCTCCCCTACCCTGCCCCCAATTTCCACCTGCCCCCAGTACACCTACACTTATACCTAACATACTCCACCTACCTAACCTACTATCCAATCACAGTCATCTTCCAATTACCCCTCCCCTATTCTCTAATTAAGAACACTCCACCTCTCTTTCCACTCCCACTACTAATCCTCCCACTACATTTTTCCAATATCCCTATACACTTATTCTTCCATTGTTCTTGCCTTCAATATCTAACTCTCTCCATTCACTTCTAAACCTTTCAAATAGCATACCACTTATTCTCGTCTTCACCGTACATTACCCTACCCTGTCCTAACATGCCCATCCAACTCCCCTTAACTATTCAACTCCCCAGCTCCATTCTCATCTTACTAATACCCCTGTATATTGCTACTTCGTACTCCCATAAAGTTCCTCTATTCCTCCCTCCTACTCAAACTATCCCTAACCCCCAACTACAACCTCTCCAACTCTCTCACTTTCACTCCATATCCTCCTCCCTTATTCCACCCAACCTATTACATCTTTTTCATCCCAAACTATTCTCTACCTCAACTACAACTCACTCTCTGAATCTTCTGCTAAACCCTAACAAATACCTACTATACAAACCTTGTAGACCAAAACTCATCACCTGCAATGTCCTAACCTTATCAGGAGACATTCATCCTAACCCTGGCCCTTGCCTTAGCACAAACTACTCCATCCCTCCTCTTCCTCACCTACATCAAATAACTCTCCCCACCCTTTCTCTCCTCCTCCAACTTCCACCCTTAACACTCTGAAAATCTTCACTATTAATGCCCAGAGCCTTAACAACAAATGTCACCATGTACAAGCCTGGATTAATCACAATCAACCCGACATCCTAGCCATCTCTGAAACTTGGCTACAACCCCATATCACTGACTCTGAAATATTACCTCCTGGTTACCACATCCTCAGAAGTGACAGATTAAACAAAAAAGATGGAGGCTTGCTCTAATTTACTCCACTCTTCTCTCTCTAATTCCTCTTCAAATCTCTACCCCTAATTTCCAAAATTCCGAAATCACAGCTGGCCTTCTCCGATTAAATAAACATAAGAATATCTGCTTCGTTTCCTTATACATCTCCCCCGGCAACAATATCTCCACCCTTGAAGATATTCTGTACTGGGCCTCAACTCAAATAAAATATGAAACCTATATTCTAGGTGATGTCAACATCGACTGGAATAAAATGAACATACCACCCCCCTCACTTTCCATTAACCTTCTAAACTTCACCCAAGTAATCTCTTCTACTACTCGCCCTAACAAAAATCATCCCCCAGGTCCATCTTAGATTGGATTCTAGTGTCCCATCCAAACAAAATCACTCTCTGTGGCACTATCCCCGACACCTTCAGTGACCATCTCCCTGCCTTCATACTTCAATCAAGTAGCTCCATCCAACACCAACATCTCTACATTCAAACTCGTAACCTCAGTAACTTCAACCCCTTAATTTTCTCTAACATCTTTAAACAAATTAACTGGCAACCTCTAAATACCCTCCCACTTGACAATGCTGTTGAGCATTTTAACTCTATCTTCCTAGATACTCTTAACTCCCTAGCCCCCCTAAGAAATAAGCGTATCAAAACTAATCCCGCACCATGGCTGACCAAAGAAACTAAACAAGTTATGCGTCACAGAAACAAATCCTGGAAGCTCTACCAGAAAAATAAACTGTCCTCTACCTTAATCCTATATACCCAACTCCGCAACCAAGTAAAAAAACTTATTACCAAAGACAAAAAAAACTACTATAATAAACTTCAGTCCAATAACAATAAAAACCCAAAACAATTCTGGAAATCAGTCAATTCCCTTCTTCATCCCAGATCTCAAAACAACCCTTGCCCTGACCCTAATCTATCCGACAATGAACTGAGCTCCCACTTCAATACCTTCTTTACTGAAGCCATAGCTAAACTAACCAAAACATTCCCTAACAACAATCCACCTAACTCCTTCTTTACTTCACACAGCAACCCAAACACTCTTCTCAATTTCCATCTCAAACCTGTCTCCACCACTTTTATAAAAAAGCTTCTCTCCAAGCTAAAGCCATGCTCTAATGCCCCTGACAACATTCCCTCTTCCTTCCTCAAACATGCAGCTGAAGGTATCCCTCTCCTAATTAGTATTCTGATTAATAGATCCTTAAATGAGTCATACATACCAAAACTTTGGTGTTCAGCCTACATTCTACCTCTTCACAAAGGAGGCAAAAGCACCACTATTTCTAACTTCCGCCCCATCACCCTACTCTCTCCAGTATCTAAAATTCTAGAAAAATGTGTCCACCACCAACTTTTACCCTATCTAATTCAAAATCACCTCCTAACATCCACCC
Source organism: Protopterus annectens (assembly GCF_019279795.1). Classification (NCBI taxonomy): domain Eukaryota; kingdom Metazoa; phylum Chordata; order Ceratodontiformes; family Protopteridae; genus Protopterus; species Protopterus annectens. The sequence goes on from NC_056731.1 coordinate 523,393,557, forward strand.
AGCATGGCTTCTGCCCTGGCCACAGTACCATAACTGCCCTACTATCCTTCCTAGAAACTATCAATCTAGCACGAGACTCTGGACTCATTGTATCCACAGTTCTGTTAGATCTTTCAAAAGCCTTTGACACCATCTCCCACGCCCACCTTCTTCATCATCTGGCTAATCTCAATCTTTCCCCAAATACTCTATCCTGGTTCTCCAGTTACCTATCTGATAGATCTCAAGCAGTCAAATGGAAGAACTCCTTCTCCTCCTTTTTGCCTACACCTACTGGCGTTCCTCAGGGATCCATCCTTGGACCCATGCTTTTCAACATCTTTATAAATAACCTTCACACCTTCATCCCTGAAACCACAGTCATCCAATACGCTGATGACTCTACCTTGATCTGCTCTGCCCCAAACTTTCCTGAACTGCTGACCAAAACCCAATTAGCCTTTACCACTACAGAGAACTGGATGCACCAAAACCACCTTTCTCTCAACTCCAATAAATCCAAAATACTAATTTTTCTCCTCCAAGGTTTCCTCTTTGGACAAAAACACTTTCAATGTTCTAAGCCAAACTAACACTGCCATTGAAGTGGTCCCCTCTGCAAAACTCCTTGGCATCACCATTGACAAACACCTCAAATTTGATCTTCACATACAACAAAACATTAGGAAAACCCACCAAAAGCTAGGTATGCTATTTAGGAACAACCACTTTCTTTCAAACTCCACTAGGCATACCCTGGCAACCACCTACCTCCTACCTTCCCTTCTATATGGATCCCCTCTTCTAACCAATTTGTCTGTTACCAACACCTCTAAGCTCGAAGCTTGCTATAATAAGATCTCTAAATTTGCCACCAAATCCAAAACATCAGCTCACCACTGCCTCAGCCTTCACTTTCTGAACTGGTTAGAACTCCTTAACCACCTAGACTATCTACAACTAACCACCGCTCACAAGCTGATATTCTCCCCTGATAAATGCCCAGCCTTAAAGGACATCCTTCCTCCATACATCCCTAACAGATCACTGAGATCAGAACACCAAAACCTAATCTCCATTCCTAAACCCAAATGACCCGCTGGCCAGCTTTTACTCTCCTTCTCACTAGGTAAAAAATGGAACTCTCTGCCTCCTTCACTTAGGACTATACCCAACACTGAATCCTTCAAAACTCAACTTTTTCTTCACCTGTCTTCCAAATAGAAATGCTCCTGCTTTCACCCCACTTAAATTCTAGGGACTCCCAACTAAGATCCCCCTAATCCCACTTCACTATACTCTCATACTTGTTCTTATTTCTCAAAAGATCTAGAACTAGCAGACTTTAATTGATTCCAAGCATATGAATATTGTTTAAAAAAAAAAATCTGTTGTCAAGTTGTTAAACTGTCTTATAATGTACTTTACACTCTGAATCTCTCGAATGTATGTACCCTACTCTTTATTTCACATTGTAACCTTTATTTGTTTTTGCAACCTTTATTGTATGGTATTTCACTTTGCAAACTTTATTTGCATTTTTGTAACCTATATTGTATTATACCGTTCATGGAGCTTTTCTCCCCAGGCCTCCACTGAAAATGGGCACTTCTTGGCCCAGTGGACTTCCCCGGTAACCAAACTGAAAATAAATAATAAAATAAAGATACCATAAAGGCCAGTAGCTCAGACACCAGTCTGGCTGAAGTTAAAACTACGAGCAACAGTTTTCCAGGAACAGTGCTAAAGAGAAGCTAAGGAAGCTGGCTCAAATGGTGGGAGTGTTAGCTTTTCCAAAACAAAGTTAACGTCCCCGGGAGGTGGAACAGGTGAAAGGCCTAATGTGTAGGATCCCTTTAAGAAATTGTTTTGCCTCAAATCTGCTAGCTAAGGGGGAAGATAAAGGCAGAGAGGCAGATATAGCTGACATATGAGCTTTTACTGAACAGTAAGACAAACCAGCATTAAGCAATTCACATAAATAAGTCAAAACCAGGGGAATTTCCACTGTTAATGGGTCCTGATTTCATTTCAGACACCAGATTGAAAATCTCTTCCATTTTGCTAAGTAAGATTTTCTGGCATTTGGTTTCCTGGCCTCCTGAAGGACTGTGAGCACGTCTTCAGAGAATAGATGTCAGAAAGGAATTAGTACCCTGTCACCCACAAGGTCAACTGAAGGGTCATCAAGTGGGAATGAATGTGGGTCCCTTTGTCTTGTGTGAGGAGGTCCACTCTGTGAGGTAGCTTGTGTTGACTGCCCTGGGATAAATGCAGGAGGAGAGGGAACTAGTGCTATCTTGGCCAAAAGGGAGTCACCAGCAAGATTTCTGGTTTGTCCTGATGAATTTTGGACAGGACTTTTGGTATAAGAGGAAAGGGAAGAAATGCATATAGAAACATTCCCTTTCAAGAGAAGGACAGGACGTCCACTTTCCAGACCAGAGGATGGTGCTGTCTGACACAAAACTGTGGAAGTTGTCTGTTCATGGGGGAAGGCAAAAAGGTATGTTTGAGGAATAACCCACTGGTGGACAATGTCTAGAAACACATACCTTCAAAGCATCCATTCTTGGGATGGTGTTTGGGACCTGGTACGGTAATCTGCCATACAATTTTGAGAGGATGGGATGTACACTGCCTGAAGGGTTACCTGGAATTGTACTGCCAGCTCCAAAGCCAGGAGAGCCAGTCTGGACAATAGATAGGATTTGGTTCCCCCCACTCCCATTTGTTCACATGCCAGAGGACTGTCATATCGTCTCTGAACAGCTTTATAGGTCCTGGCTGGAACAAGGGATGGAAAGTTTGCATGGCCAGTAGCAGCACCCTTATCTCCCTTACACTGATGTGTTCCTTCAACTGAGAGGACGACCAGATCCCTTATACTTTCAGGTGGCCAAAAGGTTGCTCCCCAACCTATGTCTGAGGCATCTGTGCAGATCTGTTGATGAGGAACAGGGGGGTGTAAGGGTAGTCCTGGGTTGAGTCCTTGGCTGAAGCTCCGTCTTCAGACAGGGGATGAGGGTAATTCTAAGGGGTGCAGCTGTTGCATCCAAACTGATTTTAGATACCATTGCCATTTTCTCATGTGGAATTTGGCTAAAGTGAGCGTGGAAATGGTGGATGCCATGAGGCTAAAGACTCGAGGAACTCTCTGGCTGTAATGTGTTAAACAAGTAGAATGTTTTGGATGTAAAGGATGAGGTCCTGTACCTTTTGTGGGGGAAGAGAGACCCTCATAAGATCTGTTTGTATCCTGCACCCCAGGAAATTTTGATTCTGTGAAGGGGTGAGAATTGATTTTTTTTAAGTTTATGGTAAACCCCATATTTTGTAGAAGTTTGATGGTAAAGGCAATATTTCATTCAAATTCCTCTGTGGAGGTAGCTAGAAGGAGAAGCCATCCTGGTATGGAAAGATGAGTATTGCCTGGAGTCTGCAGTGGGCAATCACCGAAGCAAGGCATTTGGTGAAGACCCTGCCATGGTTGAAAGCCTAAAAGGCAAGGCACAGAATTGAAAATGCTATGATCATACAGATAAGTTTAAAAACTTCCTGTAGTTGGGATGGATAGGAATATGCAGATATGCATCTTTGATATCCAGGGTAATCATGAAGGCTTGAGGCAGAATGAGTCAGAACAGAGTCTGGAGGGTTAGCATGCAGAAAGTGGGTACTTTTAGGAAGGTACTGAGATGGGACAGGTTGAGGATAAGTCTCCAATGACCTTCCTTCCTGGGCACCATGAACAACCAGGAATAAAATCCTTCACCTATTTGGTTTGTGGGGACACTCTGAATGGTCCCTTGGTTCCATAATTCTAAGAGAATCTGTGGGAAAAAGGCAAGTTGTTCCCTGAGATGTTGAGGGATGCCCCTGAAGGAGGGTAGTTGATCCCACACCATGAAGTATGCTTTCTGAATAACTGAGAGGACCCAGGCATCTTGGGTTATGCTTTCCCAGGCTGATAGGGATAGGGGTAGGTGATGGGAAAGTGGGATATGGGTGGGAGAGGGAAAGCAGTCAAAGAGAGGATGGCTTGTCTGGAAAGGGCTGCTTAGGTGATGGAGTTGCCAGTGAGGCCCTAAGTTGTTGTGGTCTTCTGTCACTCAAATGTTCTGTGCTGTGTGTGATGGGAATGTCTATGCACAAATACAGGCTTTATAGGGTAATTTCTTTGGAACTTGGGTATTGGGGAAACAAAAATATGTTTTAATTCCTGCAGTCCCTTACCCTTCTCCTGCAGTGATTTGAACAGGTTAGCATTTTCAGGTCCAAACAAGGCAGAATTGACCAGAGGAGCATCCATAAGTTGGCATTTATGTCTTCAGGTAAGGGCTGGAGTCTTAGCCAAGAAAATCTTCTTATCACTGATCCAGAGGCAGCTGCTCTGGCGGAAGCCTCTGTAGCATCACAGCTGCATTTTATGGAGTGACATGCTACTTGAGAGAAAGCACCAAGCAAAGTAGCAGCCAAGGTTTTATTTTCTGAGTCACATAAGCCTGCAATTACCTGTGAAAATTGGGACATATGTTCTAAAGTGAATTTGGTCATGTGTTAGGTAATGTATGGCCCTGAATGCCAGAGTGGCAGAAGTGTATACTTTTTTGCCTAGTCTATCCAGGATCCTGCTATCCTTATCAGAAGGCAAGACAGTAGTGGAAGGCAGCAATTTTGATGGTTTGTCAGAAACCACAGAAATTATAGAAGGGTCTGCAGAAGGACATCTGAAGAACAACTTGCAGTCTTCTGGAACTTTGTAGAAGTGGTCTAGCTTTTTGGAGGTGGGTGGCTGGGAATCTGGTGCCTGTGAAGCTGAGGCAAAAGCATCAAGAATGGCAGGCTAGACAGGAAGGTTAGCCAATGGGCTAGGTGATTCCACTTGTAATATGTCATATTATTTTTTTTTCGTACTTCAGATACTTGGGTGCTATCCCATTTAAAGTGGTCTCTCATCTTATCTAAGGTCTCTCCAAAGGAGAGGTCTTCCATAGGAGAGTCTGTACTTTGAATCCTCTTCAGGGGAGGCATAATCCAGGAGAGAGGGGATCTGAGAAGAGTAAGCCAGGGATTAATCCCCTGAAGATGCCTCTTACTCAGATGTATCCTCTTCCCTAGTTCTTTTAAATGGAGAGAAAGTACTGAGTGGAGGGCTGTAAAACCAGAAGGAACCCTAAGTGACATAAAGGCATAGAAAAGGCCCTGAGTGAATTGCTGCCAATTGCCAGACGTTGGTATCCAGAGGTGCAGCAGAAGGTTCAGGCCTTTGTTTTTTTGCCTTCCTCTTCAAAGTTGACTCAGCTTTGGGCTCCGGGGATCCCTCCATAATGCTTTTTGCTAGCAGCTTTAAGTGTGGATTCTCAAGGTAGATAGCTAGGGAGGATAATCTATTCCTTAAATTCTTTCGGACAAATACCTGACAATAGAACAGCTTTTGTGGTTGTGGTTTGTGTCTAGGCAGAACAGGCTCTGCAGGAAACTATCCTTGTGTGGAATTTGTCATCTACATTGGCATTTTCCCCTCTTGGATGACATAAACCCTAACCAAAGACAGTAGCAAAAGTCAAAAAATTCCCCAACAGGGCACTTAATCTGAATTTTGAAGAATCGCAAAGGACTCTGAGTCAGACTGCACATTGGAATCTGGAGTTGGGATCTGGTGGCAGAGAAGTTCTGAGGACAGTGCGCACATACGTCACTTTTATGACAGACGTCCAATCGCAACCTATGTGTGCTGTACCACACACCCTACAGTAGTGAAGTCTTTTGTATACTGGCAAGCATCAGGTCACCTATGGTGGGGAACTCCCTCATGTTATGAATACTGCAACAGATGACTAGAAGGACATCATGTTTATGTTGTATGGGTACTTAACATGTTTTATACTGTTTGGGTAGGTAACATGTTTATGTTGCATGGGTAGGTAACATGTTTATGTTCCATGTGTAGGTAACATGTTTATGTTGCATGTGTAGGTACTAATAATACAAAAAAAATGTAAAATGATTAGTCCAACCACGATAGAACAGCACCAAAAATTTATTAAAATAAAATAAACACCACACAAAGATGAGCGCTTTCGTCTCTTAGTAAAAATACTGGATGTGATGGCATTCATAATCTGATGAAGACTCTAATAAGAGACAAAAGCGCTCATCTTTGTGTGGTGTTTATTTTATTTTCATACATTTTTAGTGCTGTTCTGTCGTAATTGGACTAATCATTTTACATTTTTTGGTTGGATTTGTAGGTACTAATAATAAACTTAGGCATTGACTAAACTTTTTCTCTTGAAATATATAGGGTGAAATAGGCTAGGAAAACCTTGGGTCAATAACCTAGTAACCTCCTATGAACCTATAATATATTTATGTTGCATGGATAGGTAATATTTTTATGTTGTATAAGTAGGTAACTTTTATGTTGTATGGGTAGGTAACATGTTTTATGTATCATGATGTAGGGGAGGATTACAGACCAAGTGAATAAGGACAGGAAGAGGGAATGTAGTTGATGGAAATGGTGCAGTTGAATGGGACTGGAGTTATGTAAGTGTATTTTTTAGAGACGGGTCAGTGAGAAAGGAGCTAAAACACTGGGGTAAGGAATATAGGAGGAGAAGAATGTGATAGCTGAAGGGGAGAATAGAGTAAGTTCTGATCGCAGGGAAGCATGGGGGTCTGTTAGCAAATATAAAGGAGGAAAGAAGTTAGAGAATTTAGTTGCAGACTGATGCTTTAGGAATTGTTATGTTTCCATTACTGTCACTAGAGTATGTCTTATATGTGTGTTTACCCTTAAGAGGGGTGGGAAGAAGGTAGCATTCAGGATGGAACAGGTTCTATAAATGAATGACATGAGGGAAATGGGGAATTGGGGATGGGAATGGAATAAAGTGGGCATTAGCTCCCCCACCAGCAGAAGGTAATCAGTATAGCCATGCTCAGTAAGATCATGATGGAAGCTGTGCGTTATCGTACAGGTACCTGCATTAGGGATTACTTCATCGTGCCTGAGCTATTGTCGATGTTCACACAGATCACATAGTTAAAAAGAATCATCAAAAACTTGGCACCCTCTATACAGCCAATCCCTTTCTAACACAGTTAGATCTCATATCGTAGCAACCCACCCCCAACCCAGCCTTCTCTGTGCTCCACAAACATTTACCAGCATCCAACAAACTTACCTAAACAAGCTCAAATAGTGCCACAGCAAAGTCATAAAGCTGGCAGCCAACCAACCTCCCCACAGATCACAGTACTGACTAGCACTCAGACACCTTCATAAATTCCAACGCCTTGAATCAACTTATTCACACCCCCACCAGGGGCAGCAATATTCTAGACCTGATCATTACCAACATGGGCAACCGGTGTTCCACACCAGAGGTCAATTCTTCATTGGTCAGATCCGACCACAAGCTAATCATCCTAGACATCCACACCCTGCCCCACCCCCCATTAGGGAAACCACTGTAAAATATTTCTCCAAAGTCAACTACACGCTTCTTAAGACAGAAGTGGCAAACTTCACGACACCCATGCAGATGGACAATAGAGGTGCGGCTGCTGAATCCTACACAAATGCACTTTATAAGCACTTACATGAGTGCATGGATCATGCAATCCCTAACAGAAGCAAGATGCCATCCTCCAAAAAAAAGGAAGCCAATCTGGTGGTCCCCTGCCATAAACAAACTCTACAACAGAAGAAAGAGACTGTTGTAAAAAAGAGTAAAATCCCGTGATTGGAGGAACTCCCTGGTCAGCCTCAGTAAGAAGCTGAGATCTCTCATAAAAATATTCCAAAGCTAGTTACAAAAACAAAATCACCACTGATTCTAAAGACAACCACAAAGCATTCTATAGCTATGTCAAGAATCAATGGCAACACTCAGATCTGCACTGAGTTACAGCACAATGGCACTAAATATACAGAACCAACTGATATTGCCAGCATCCTGGCAGATAGGTTCAGTGCTAACTTTACCCCCTCTCACCCCCTAAAGGCCCCATCTCTATACTGGAAAAATTCAAAGTTCCTGTAATCATGGCTGCACAGGTAAAAACCACACTCTCCAAAGTCAAGAAAGTACAGTTGTATACACTTAACATAAATGTAGATGTTCGAGTGTATTCACTGTTGAAGTCATTACATTTGGGTTATCTGCTTGCAGGTAGCCCTCAGTCGGCCTAATTATCAAAGTCCTGGGTCCTGCATCGGTTTCTGTCTCATCTTCCATGACATTAGGTAGTCAGGGGTATAAAGCATGCAGCCGATGTCATTACATCAGTTTTTCTTGCCCCAGATGTCAGGTGCCCCCATAATGGGAAGCAATTATATATAAGGTTACACCTCCAACAAAAAAGCAAATACGCCAGAAAACTTTAAGCATAGTAAGCAAGAATAGAGGTATAGTCAATAGAAGTTAGGAGGCTGGAGGGAGGGTAACCAGGACTGCAACAGTGAATACACTCGAACATCTACATTTATGGTAAATGTGCACAACTGTATTATGTTCTTCATGTTTCACTGTTGCAGTCATTACATTTGGGTAGATTCCCAAAGCTAAGGAAAGGAGGAAAGGAGGAGGCAATTAGATAGCATTAAGACCAGCTATAAGGCCCTGCAAGACTGCAGTGGCAAAACCAGCTCTGGATTTAGAAAAAACTGGCAAGTGGTAATGCTTGGTGAAGGTATGTACTGAACTCCAATTAGCAGCTTCTAGGATGTCCCTGGTAGGGACACCTCTGAGAAAGGCTGTAGAGGTAGATGCAGCCCTGGTTGAATGTGGTCTTATCCCCTGTGGGGTAGGTTTTCCATGGTGCTTATAGCAGAAATGAATGCAATGGCCTATGCACTTAGAAAAGGTTTGCTTTGAAATGGCCTTCCCCTCTGCCCCTGCAGCAAATGCAACCACCAGCTGTTCAGATTTCCTGAGAGGCTTAGTCTTGTCCAAGTAAAATCTAAGTTGTGTGTGCATGTCCAAGGAGTGCAGTATTCGTTCCCCTTTGTTTTGTGGATTAGTAAAGAAGGTTGGCAAATGAATGGACTGATTAAGGGTGACACTGGATACCATCTTGGGACATCCTGTCCACATGAAAGATGATGAAAGGCTCCACTGCCATGAGGGCCTGTAATTCAGACACCCTTCTTGCTGAAGTGTTGGCTAGAAGGAAGGCTGTTTTCCAAGAAAGGAATTTCAACTCTGCATTTGCAGCTGGCTCAAAGGGAGGTAGAGTGAGCTTTTCCAATACAAAGTTAAGGTCCCAGGCTGGAGTAGGGGCTCTCTTGGGTGGTCTTAAGTTTTTGGCCCCTCTGAGGAATTGCTTCAGCAGTGGATGAGAGAAGAGAGGTGGCTCTGTGTTATAATGAGCTGAAATGGCTGAAGCATGAATTTTGATGGAAGAAAAGGAAAGGCCCTTGTGAATCATCTCAGTTAAGTATTGAAGAATGTGCGGTAAATTGGGCACAGTTGTATCCATCCCGTGTTTGGTTCCAGGAACAGAATCTTTTCCATTTTTCAGCATAGGATTTTCTAGTACTAGGCCTCCTTGCCTCCAGAATGACATCCATCACTAGTTTACTGAGGGATGGTAATGGAGAGATCATGAAATTAGCCAGGCTGCAAGATTCAGGGTTTGAAGCTGTGGGTGCAGAATCTGACCCTCCTGCTGGGACAGCAAGGCAGGGGTCTGAGGCAGGTGCCATGGTTTCAGAAGTGACACACTGCACAAGAGGGGTACCAGTGTTGGTGTGGCCAGTCTGGTGCAAAAAGTATTGTCCTTGGTTTGTCCTGTTTGATCTTTAGTAGCACTTTGGAGAGGAGAGGCAGAGGGGGAAAGGCATAAACTGTTAGGTTTTTCCATGTGAAGGACAGGGCATCCACTTTCTAAGCTTGTCTGTGGGGAGTCCTTGTGCAGAATTTGTCCAACTGGTAGTTCTGAGGGGAGGCAAACAGGTCTATCTCTGGGCTCCCCCATTTGTTTCTCAAAATATTGAATATCTTTGGATCCAATTTCCACTCATGTGGGTCCATGAGATTTCTGCTTAGGTCATCTACCAGTGTATTTAGCTTGCCTGGCAGGAATTGAGCTTGTAGGTGCACTTGGTAGCTCAAGGCTGTGTTCCACAGAGTCATGGCTAGTCTGCAGAGAGGGTATGAATGGGTTCCCCCCTGCTTGTTTATGTACCACATAACAGTGGTGTTGTCTGTCTTTACCAATAATTGTCTGGAAGAATGTGGTCCTTGAAGGCTGTCAGAGCATTCTGTACAGCTAACATTTCTTTTTGATTCATATGCAGGTGCATTTGCCTTGGGTTCCATTTGCCCTGAATGCAATGCCCTGCCAAGTGAGCCCCCTACATATAGTCTGATGTGTCTGTCATTAGGGTTTGGGCAGTAGGGGGTAAAGTGAATGGCAGTCCCTGTTTTGGTGGCAGGCCTCTGCCCACCAAAGGAACTCTATCTTTAGACAAGGTATGATAGGAATCGTTGATTCTAGGTCCTGAGAATGTTTATTTATTTATTTATTTATTTATTCCAGTTTGATGACCGGGGAGGTCCATTGGGCTTGAGAGCCCGTTTTCAGTGTAGGCCCGGGAGAAAAGCTCCACAATACAAAGTTACATTACATAATGAATTACAAAGAAAAGTATTTGCATTACAATCAATAGGTAGTATTACAATCAACAGGTAATATTGCAGTCAAACAGGTATCATTCTCTAAAAACAGCAAAAATATTAATGAATTGTCCAGGAAAATGGGAGGCATAGAGCATAATGGCTGGATGTTACTATTTAGTTATATTTATAATCTAGGTCTATGAGAGAAGTTAGAAAAGTATGAAGGTTAGCCAGGAGAGAAGGAGGAGGAGAGCTTGGGAGGTATGGGATGAAGAGTACAGTTACATTTCCTGTGAAGAAACAGGTAAGAATGAAGTTGTGTTTTGAAGGTGTTTGGGTTGTCACAGATCCTCAGTGTAGAGGGCAGAGCATTCCATTTTTTAGCTAGGGAAAAGGAGAGTAGAAACTGACCACCTGGGCACTTGGGTTTTTGGATGGTTATAAGGTTTTGGTGAGTAGATCTAAGGGGTCTGAGGGGGTATATGGTTGTAGAATATTAGATAGTGCAGGGCATCTAGTAGGGTGAAATAATAATTTGTGAGCTTTGACAATTTGGAGGAAGTCAAGTTGATTGGGGAGTTCAAGCTAATTTAAAGATTGAAGGGAGGTGCAGTGATGAGAGAAGGATTTTGCCTTGGTAGCAAATCTGGAGATTTTATTGTAGCATACTTCCAGTTTGGAGGTGAGGGTGGAAGATAAATTAGTAAGCAAAGGAGCGCCATACAAAAGAGGGGGGAGGAGATAGGTAGTGGCCAAAGTATGTCTAGTAGAGGGAGAGAGGAAGTGGTTGTTTCTGTATGGTAGGCCAAGTTTTATGTGGGTTTTCTTGATGTTAAGTTGGATGTGGGTGTTGAATTTTAAGTGCTCATCGATGGTGACCCCCCCCAGGAGTTTGGCGGAGGGAATGATGTTGATAATGGAGTTGTTAAGGCTGGTAATTTGAAGTGAGTTTTTATCAGTGGGAGTGGATTTTGAGGGGGTGAATAGAAGAATCTTAGTTTTGTTAGCGTTAAGTGAGAGGTGGTTTTGGTGCATCCAGTTTTCAGTGGTTGAGAAGGCAGGTTGAGATAGAGACTGGAGATCTGTTAGGTTAGAGGCACAGCAGATCAAAGTGGAATCATCTGCATATTGGACAATTTTGGTATTAGGAATGGCTTTGTGGAAATCATTAATAAAGATGTTAAACAGCAAAGGGCCAAGTATGGAACCTTGGGATACTCCTGTGGGGATGGGAAGGAAAGTGGAGGAGGCTTGGCCCCATTTTACGGCTTGGGACCTGTCTGAAAGATAGCTGGAGAACCAGGAAAGAGTTTTTTGGGAGATGTTGAGATTAGATAGATGGTTTAGTAGATGGGTGTGGGAGATGGTATCAAAAGCTTTAGATAAGTCTAGCAGAACAGACAAAACTATGTTACCAGAGTCTCGAGCTAAATTCACAGAGTGTAAGAAGGAGAGAAGGGCTGTGCTGGTATTGTGTCCAGGGCGGAAGCCATGTTGGGTAGGAGAGAGTAACTGGTGTTCAGTCAGGAATGGCATGAGCTGCAGGTGTATGCATTTTTTCAAGAAGTTTAGAGATTGGTGAGAGGATGGCTATAGGGCAGAAATTGGAGACGTTACTGTTTTTTCCATCCTTGTGGAGTGGAAGAATAAATGCAGAACGCCATAGTTTGTGTACATAGGACTCGAGTAGTGATCTATTTATCAGGATGCTGATAGGGAGAGCAGTACTGACTGAGGCAATTTTTAAGAAGGAGGAAGGAATGCTGTTGGGGGCATTGGTGCAAGGTTTAAGTTTGGAGATAAGCTTTTTTATAAGGTAGGTGGATACAGGTTTAAGTTCAAAAGTAGGGGGTGTGGGAAAAGAGGAGGAGGAAGCTTGGGCATTGGGGGATAGGGGGTTGTTGGGGAAGGTTTTGGTTAGCTCAGCAATAGAAGACGTAAAAAAGGTGATGAATAGTTTAGCAATTTCTTGGTCAGATTTGCTAGTATCAGGACAAGGGTTGTTTTTTGTACCAGGATTGAGAAGGGAATTAATAGAGCTCTAGAATTGTTTGGGGTTTTTTGCATGATTTATTTGGAGATGGATGTAGTAGGATTTTTTATCTTTAATAACTTGTTTTTTGGCTAGGTTTCGCAGCTGTTTGTATTTAAGTAAAAATACAGGTTGTTTATGATGGGGATAGCTTTTTCAGGTTTTGTCTTTTTGTATAATTTTCTTGGTTTCTTTGGTTAGCCATGGGGCAGTCTTGGCTTTAACTCTTTTTGTTCTTATTGGAGCTAGCAAGTTTAGGACAGTTAAGAATGTTGAGTTGAAACGGCTTCGTCTAGAGGTAGGGTTTTTAGTGGGTTCCAGTTAGTGAACTTAAGGGATTTGAGAGGGTAGAAGGGTTAATGTTAGTAAGGTTACGAGTATGTAAGAGTTGGAAATGTGAGGAAGAGGATGTAGCTCTATGGGTGAAGGCAGGGAGGTGGTCTCCTAATGGGTCAGGAGTGACACCAGATGTTGTGGTTCTGTTAGGGTGAGATAACAGGATCCAGTCTAGGATGGAGCCTGGGTGGCTGGTTTTGTTGGGCCTAGTAATGGAGTTAATGAGTTGAGTGAAGCTGAAGAGACTGATTGACATGGTGTTGACACCATAGGCTTTTTAGATACCATTGTAGTTTCCTCATATGCAGTCTTGCATATGGAATTAGTAGAATGCAAGAGGCCATGAACCCCAGAGCTTGCAGTATTTTTCTTGCAGATAGCTGGGTCTTTGTGGCCAGTTTTTTGAAGTAGGCTATCAAGTGAACTTGTTTCTCTGGCGTGAGGTAGGCCATCTGGTAAGTTGTATTCAAGCTTGCTCCCAGGAATACAATTTGTTGGTGGCAGGTTACTAGATGTGATTTCTTTTCTTTCATTGTGTACTTCAGAGAAGTTAGTAATTTCTTTACAAATATCAGATGGTTTAATAGTATGCCCTGGCTTTCTGCCTGAATTAGACAATCATCCAGGTATGGGTATATTTGAATATTTCTTTGCCTGCAAAATGCAATGACTGGAGCTAGGCACTTTGTGAATACCCTGGGCGCGGTAAATAAGCCAAAGGGCAGTTCAGAGAACTGATAGTGCATGTAGCCTGCTCTGAAGCATAGGTATCTTCTGCAAGATTCCCTTATTGGGATGTGCAGGTAGGCTTCCTTTAAATTCAGTGTTGCCAATCAGGCATTTTGCCTAGCATGAGAAGCAGCTGATGAAGAGTTAGCATTCTGAATTTTGGGATTACCAAAAAAGTGTTTAGGATAGACAGATCTAGGATAGGATGTCAAGAACTGTCTTTTCTGGGTACCAGGAAAAGTCTTGATTAGAAACCTTGCCTTCATTCTTCTTCTGGGACAGGCTGAATAGCCCTGATGCTTAGAAGAGAGAGAGAACTTGCTTTTGCGCCTCTGCCCACTGATTTGGGGGTAGGTCTGGCCAACCGTTTGGGGTTGGTAAGGAGTGGAAGTGAAATCTGTATCCTTGGGAAACTATATTTAAAACCCATTTGTCTTGGGTAATGAGTTCCCAGTTTTTTGCATGCAGGGCGATCTTTCCCCCAAAAGGAACAGTCAGTTGAGCAGGGCTTGGAAGGTTTAAGTTAAGTCATTGTGACAGTTTACCATAGGGGGGTGTCTTACTACTCCCAGCTTTGGAAGTGGGAGCCCCCCACTGCTTAGGCCTGTGAGTACCTTGGGACTGAAGCCTGGGTGTTCTGCTGGTTCTGGGTTTGGACTGAGAAGGCCTGGAAGAGGCAGGAAAAGACCAATTCTTAGAAGGCCAGTGCCTACTAAATCTGGAAGGCTGTACTTGCAGGAAATCTTTAACAGTTTGCATAGATTTAGCTTTTTCCTCCATCTTTTTAAGTACTTCTTCTGCTTTGTTGCCAAATAGGTGGTCTTGGTTTAAGGGAGCATCTAGTAATTTAGCTTTAACATGATCTGGCAAAGATTGCTCCTTAAGCCAAGCATGTCTTCTAAGTACAGACCAAGTGACAGCAACCCCGCAAGATGCCTCTAATAAATCAAAACCACATTGCAAAGTATGTTTTCCAACTTGTTCGGCAGAATGCATTAAATCCTGGAATTCTTTATTTTCAGCACAGTCAGGAATCAACATAATTTTCTGTTTAAGCAATCCAATAATAAGCTGCTGAATGCTGATACTTAACATATGAAACTGGCAGTTTAAGACCCTAATGGCAAAAGCTGCAGAAGTGTATACCTTCTTACCCCATCTGTCCAGGACCCTGGAATCTCTATCAGAGGGGGTAGGGTTTCTGGCAGTATTAGCCTTAATGCCTTTGGGTCCCTGTGAAATGGTTTCAGGATCCACAGTAGGATTCTTAAAGAGGAACTTGTGAGAGTCAGGTACTCTGTAATACCTGTCAGGTTTTCTGGGAGCCGGAGGTAAAGTGTCAGGGGCCAGGCTAGATTCCAAGAAGGCATCATCTACAATGTCCGGTACAGGAGGGATAGCTAAAGGCCTATGTTGAGGTAGGAGTAATAATTCCCTAAGACTCTTTTTGGAGCCAGAGTAATCCTGGCTTTCCCAGCGGAAATGCTCCCTAAGAGCATGCAAGGTTTCACCAAAAGAGAAATCTTCTGGGAGGTAAGCAGAAGGAATGGAGTCCTCTGCACCAGAATCCTCATAGGCAGATAAGGACAACTCCTGGTCATCAGAGAAAACAGAAATTTCAGAATCCTGATCAGAAGAATCAGAAGGAAAATCAGTTCTAGGTCTCTTAGAGGGAGAAGGGTGGCTTCCCCTGATTAGAGTAATAAGGTCTTCAGCCAATATTATCATTTGTTTTTCAGGCATAGGGGCCTGACCATGTGGTCTGGGCATCAGTTTTCTAGACGTGGATCGAGTTTTAGGCCTTGAAGAAGAAGATGGTGTCAGTTTAATATGCAAGTAAGTAGGCCTGAATACACCCTCAGAAGCTGGTGCCTGCACAGTGGCTCGAGACCCATCCAAGGTTGAGACATCCGCAGGTTCACAGTCGAAGAAGCATCTCATGGCAAACCAGACTCTGAATGGGTCTCAGTAGAGGCCTGCAAATCTGAAGTAGCGGGTATCAGGGGCTGTGAAAGCGCCTCACTGAGTAACGGTGAACTGGGGACTAGCTTAGGAGAAGCGTCGTCGGCAGCTTTGGACCTATGTGGTCTGTCTCTGTCTTTATCTTTGCATTTTTTCAGAATGTCGGTAGTCGAGTGGCTTACTAAAGCCATTTCTGGATAATTGAACCAAGTACCAAAATATTTAGATGTGAAAATGAACCAACGACAAATAGTTTGAGGTTTGAATAAGGCACAAAACCGACAGCGAGGTACATCGTGGTCTGGGCCTAAGCAAGGAATGCAGTACAAATGAAAATCTTTATGAGGTATTTGCTTTCCACAAGAAATACAATTGTTAACATTTACTGACATCGGTTTTGAGCAAGAAAAAGGATCCCCAGTGGGGTACTTAGCTTAGTTGAAGACTCAGGATATGAAACTCGAAAACGAAAATTTCAGGAGTCAGACGACCAGCACTTGCGAACTGCTTCTGCTTCAGGCACCGCATGGCAAGAAAGACTGATGTAATGGTGTCGGCTGCATGCTTTATACCCCTGACTACATGACATCATGGAAGATGAGACAGCAACCAACACAGGACCCAAGACTTTGATAATCAGGCTGACTGAGAGCTACCTGCAAGCAGATAACCCAAATGTAATGAATGCAACAGTGAAACACGAAGAACATCACAGCATCCATGGGACCAGACAACATCCCAGCCTGTGTTCATAGATTCATAGGTTCATAGGTTCATACTAGGCTATCTGCCCTAGGGCATTTATAAGCCTAGCCAGAGTGTGTGTGGCTTTCACCACCCCTTAGGATGAGAATACTATACCCATTAGTTTGCTGTGCCTCTGTCCAGCAGTGACACAGAGATGATTCCCGGGGTAAACCTACGATCTCCCATCCACTCGTCAAGATTTCTCTTGAACAGAGTTAGTGAGGGGCTCTGCCTCACATGGACTGGGATTCTGTTCCATAGTGTAGGGAGTCTCTGGGTGATGAATCTGTCCCTCCAGCATGTCCTATTTATATCCGTGTTGAGGTTTAAGTCTCTTGCTCTCGTGGCTCTGGTGGATTTGGATTTTTTGAGGTGGAGCATGTTCATTAATTCCGGGTTGGACATGACCTTGTATGTCAGGCACAGATCACCTCTGAGCAGACAGTATGCGACTGAATAGAGCTGGAGTTTCTTCAGTCGGGCATCGTATGACATATGTTTGAGCCCCTTTATCCTTTTGGTGAGGAATTTTTCGGGTCTTTCCAACTGCTGCAGGTGTCGGGTAAGGTACATTCCGAATGGCGTTGTACTCAATCATTGGTCTGATAAGTGAAGAGTACAGGGGTACAATGACCTCTCCTGATCTGGATGTGAATCCCTTCATGATCAGGTGGGCAATGTAGAAGGTCTTCCTAACCACTTTGGCAATGTGAGTGTCAAAAGAGAGGTTACTGTCAACTTGGGTCCCCAGGTCCCTGATAACTTCTTCCATGTTTAATGGATTACCACCTATGTGGTAATTAGGGGTTACCTTGTTTTTCCCAAAGGGTATGACTATACATTTTTTGGCATTTAGCTTAAGGCCATGGCTCTGGCACCAGTTATCCATTTCTATGAGACCTCTCTGGAGGATGTCTGTGTCTGATGGAGTGTCAATTATGGTGCCCAGTTTGCAGTCATCGCAGTGTTCTACATGAACTACAGAATGAACTGGCACCCCACATATGTATCATGTTCAATCATAGCCTTACCTCAGGCTTTGTGCCCAATGAATGGTGCACAGCGATGGTCAGCCCACTCCACAAAGGGGGAGCCACCATGGACCCCGGGAACTACAGCCCCATTAGCCTGACAAGCCTGATCTGCAAGGCTATGAAATGTATCATCATGGAACTTATAAGCAATGACATTGGTAATCTCCAAACTCTGGACCCCACGCAGTCCGGGTTTGTAAAATGCAGACTATGTCTCCTAAACCTGATAGACTTCTTTGAAGCGGTCACCAAAGCCGTAGATGAGGATAAGGTGATTCACACAGCCTATCTAGATCTCGCAAAGGCTTTCAACACCATCCCCCCACTCTGGAATTATAGATAAACTCACTAAACTAGGTATAAATCCCTATGTCACAAGATGAGTTGCCAGCTGGCTCTCTAACAGAGCCCACACTGTGAAAGTAGCAGACTCCAAATCCAATTTCAGACCAGTGACAAGTGGAGTACAACAGGGTTCAGTCCTGGGTCCTCTCCTGTTTGGCATCTACTTCTCTGAAGTACAGGCTAACACAGAAGGTCTCTGGCTAATGAAGTTCACAGATGACTGCAAACTAGGAGCCATAATCAAAACTCCTAATGATGTGGACATCCTACAAAAGGGCCTCACTGAGACAGATGCCTGCTGTCAAAGCCATGGCCTCAAGCTCAATGCCAAAAAGTACATTGTCATCCCTTTTGGTAAAAACTCTGTACCCATGAACTACCACATAGGCAGTAGTCTACTTAACACCGAAAGTGTGATAAGAGACCTTGGGACACAGGTGGACAGTAGTCTCTTCTTTGATAATCACATCACCACAGTAGTCAGGAAATCCTTCTACATGGTACACATCATCACAAAAGGTTTCTCACCCAGAAAAAAAGAGGTCATTGTTCCCCTCTACTCGTCATTCATTAGACCCATTATAGAATACTGCACCCTTTTTGGTATGTACCTCACAAGACATCTACAACAACTGGAAAGGCCAGAGTAATGCCTCACAAAGAGGATTACTGGCCTCAAACAGATGCCCTACATAGACCATCTCAAAAAACTCCAGCTTTACTCCATTGCATATCACCTACTCAGAGGCGATCTCTGCCTAACATACCAAGCTATGTCAAACCCAGAGCTGTTGGACATGCTCAACTTAAATAAATCCCAATCCCTCCGAGCTACATGCTCTAGGGACCTAAACCTTGTCACAACAATAAATAGAACATGCTGGAGGAATAGATTCCTGTTCCAGAGACTTCCCATACACTGTAACAAACTACCTATCTATATCAAACAAAGCTCCTCATTAGCACTCCAAGAAAAATCTTGATGATTGGATGGGAGATAGGCAATTCACCACGGGGATCACTTCTGTGGCTCTGCTCGACAGGGGCACAGGAAAATAATTTTCTTGGGTAGGGAAAGTCAGGGTACCTTTTTGGCTAGAATTATATAGGCCCTAGAGCCAATAGCCTAGTACCTACCTATGAACCTATGCACCTTCAGTGACATAAATTACCCCACCAACTCATTTACTCTCAACTCTCTGCTATTCATAAGCAACTATATAAACCAATGGCTATCCATCCCTAACAAACCTAATACAATCTTACCACCCAACTAGGACTCTGTACTCTACTGTCAAAGCCCTACTACTTATATCCAAACCTAACAGCTAGGCTGGCTGCTCCATGTACTCGCACATAGTGTCCAAAGCTTGGAACTCTATCCCCTTAACAGTTAGACACAAACCATCACTAAAGTCTTTCAAGCTTCAACTAAAAACACACCAATGCAGCTCATGGTAATGCAAATGCTGTCTACCTTATTAAATCATTCTTTTCTCCCATCACTGGTCTTCTTGCTAAACTCTTTATCCCATCTAAAAACAGAATAACTTCATAAAATCCTAAAATATGCTTGAATACTGTTCCAATAATGTAATGAACAACTGTCATTTTCAGACTATGCCTGTTTGTATAGAATTCCACTACTAAGTTCTTGTTCTCCATGTTGATGTGTATATACTGTATAAACTGCCACTTCCCATGCTTAAGTATAGAGTATTTATGTCAGATACAATTTTCAATGCTCAGTTGTATTGTACTCTACTGGGACTTTTCTCCACAGGCCAACACTGAAAATGGGTCCAGAGCCCAGTTGGACTTTTCTTGTAAACAAAAGCAATCAATTAATACATTAGTAAATAAATCTGCAAGCTTTTTTATCCTAGAGGTTTTGCTTTCTGGCCTGCAAAATGGAAAAGTTAATGCCAAAAAGTAATGATCCCAGGTCTGAACCTGAGGGGATACCATTGTCTACCTTCATGACTTCTGATGTGGTACCTGAAACTTACACCGATGGTTCTTTAAGCCAGTTTTCCATCTATCTTACCACACAGGGGTCTTTTTTTAAAGCAATTAACTTACTTAACAATGTCCCCATGTGCTATAGTGTCAAACACCCTTGCCAGGTCATGATACACCATGTGGACAGCATGACCACTGTCAACAACCTGTGTAACTCTCCTGAAGGAGTTAACCAGATTCATTAGGCAGGATTTTCTGATGAAAAGGCTAAACTGCTCAGCGGCACTAGAAAGACAACTTACTGCTTATCTTTGTCCAGACTTGTAAGTGGAGAATTTTGCTGTGGCTAACTATTCAACCATCTGTCGCTATGACTCTTTGATGTAGGTATGACTGATGGAGTTGAGGTGTGTTGGATTTGGCAACAGGACCTATGCCACAATTCCAAAAGACTTGCTCATTGTCTAAGTGATTTATTCCAGTGTAAGGCCTATGTATAAAAGTAGGCCTACGCAGCAGTAACACTTACACCAACAGCAAGTCTTATGGAATTGGGGCACTAGTCTTCCAAATTCCAGGAAGTTTTGGTAAAGACTTTTTTAAAGCCTCTGTGTAAGACATTTTTATGTGATTTTGTTTAGTCTATGGTGGTGGTATCTGTTGCTCACAGGCCATTATATTTGGAGAAAGGGAGGCTTTCAGACTAATTCTACATGTGTAGCACTCACAGACACTATTATTTATGATAAATATCAGTTTGTTGTCTGTGAACATAAGGCAGTTTATACACTGCCTGAGGATACCAAGTGTGTAAATGCAGGTGACACATCTCTCTCTCTATGTATGTGTCTATACATATATATATATATATATATATATATATATATATATATATATATAGGGTTCATATTACGTTATCGAAAGATAATGTAATCGAACGGCCGAAACATCAAAACGACCTCATTTCGAAACTTTTATTGTGGGGGGCTATGCCCCCCACACCGCCCGCTAAATATATATTCCAACTCCGAGATTGTGCTACAGTGAGGAAAGGGCAAATATCCCAATCTTCACTGTACTGTGATCCGACAATTCAAACTTCTAAATGCGGCCGTTTCGATGTTTTGGCCGTTCGATTACGTTATCTTTTGATATATATAGATACACACACACACACACACACACATATATATATATATATATATATATATATATATATATATATACACACACACACACACACACACATATATATATATATATATATATATATATATATATATATACACACACACACACACACACACACAAAGATATATATATATATATATATATATATATATATATATATATATATATAAACACACATACATATCTATATATCTATCTATATCTATCACTCTGCTGAATTTTCACATAACCAAAAATCAAAAGAACAACACGAGAAGAGTGAAATCGCACAATACCGAACCTCTACATTACTAAAATATAACTTTTGTTACATTTT
>NC_056731.1:523419823-523444823 GCF_019279795.1 Protopterus annectens
GAAATGCACCTGACAGAAGCAGAACATTTAACACTCAGTAAAGGTACTTATTCTAAGGGCTATTTTTCATTACTATTGGACAGTAAAAAGGGAGTTATAGTGTTAATTAGAAGGAATACACCCTGTCACTTCATGCATTTCAAGATTGGTGACAAGGTTAGATCTGTGATGATAAAAAGCTCCCTTAAAGAGTTTTATGAGTTCCATCAATAATATTTACTTTCCCCTGGACATTTCCACAGAATCATTGTACAACAGATTAGAGAATGGGTGTCAATTTAAGAGGGAATAACAGTCGGGGGAGGGGGTTAATGGAATTTAATTTTGTCACCACATGATGTTTCTACTGATCCTAGAAAGTATTTTTCCTTTCGCTGAGTAGACTGCTTAAAATGTAAATTTCAACAAAGTGGTCCTTTAAGTATATTAACTTTGTTTTCCCTATACTAGGCCAGATTTTAAATCAGTGAGAAGTGAATGTCTTAGCGCTCTGCACAAAAAAAAAAAAAAAAAAAGCAAGTTTCAAAAGTGATGACCAAGGTAGATCTGTACTGATTTAAAAACTCACTTGAACTGCAGTGTGTCACAGATCAAATTCTAATGTGGAGGATACCTGATACTTAACATATTATTCTCATTTTAAGATATTCCTGAGCATTGATCCATTTCTGATTACAAAAAACCATGAGTAGCTGGTAGATTCCTTGATTACATCACATATACTTCCCTCAGATCATGCCTCCTTGAGACTGACCCTTAGGTTTGTAAGGACTATTGTCTCTAAGGCACTGGAATTTTAACTTTTCTCTATGCAATGGGAACTCTTAAGAGGAAAGTTACAATCAGTATGCATTAAATTAATGACAGATTAGATTTCTCTCCAGTGCAGTCTGCCGGACTTGAGATTACCTTAAGGGGGCTTTGGCTAAATTTCTTTGATATTGCACTAAGACCAAACACAGTTTAAGGGGGAAATTAGAAACTCTACAAAAGGAACTTCAGGAGGCTCAGAATCATCTTTGGAGGGGTACCCATTTTAGTGAAGGAAAAAGAACTCAAAGATAGGATAGTGGACTATCTCATGCTTAAAGTTGATTGAGCGTATCAAGCCCTTAGATTAAAAACTTTTGATTCTTCCTCAGTTAGCAATAAACTCCATGCACTTCATCTCAAAAAACAAAACATTGGAGAAGCAGGTATCTCAGGTAAAGGATCAAGTAACTGCAAATCCGTGTTTAACATCACAGGGCATAATGGTGGGTTTTACTAAATTCTTTACTATAGTCTATTATGCATTGGTTGCATGGCTCAGTATTTCTGTGGAATATATAAACCCAAATAAGCAAGCTGTATGATGTAGGGTACTAGCCCACATTTTAATTGGTGGAGACAGAATATCAGTAAACTACACTTTGTAAAGGAGTCAGCACTTAGAATTTGTTCCAAGATCTTGGCTTCTTTAATTACTGCAGTACATAAGGATAATGTATATCCCCTTTGAAACTATCACACCTGGGGATGTAAATATAGACTGGAACTCAGTTAACTCTACTACAGCATCTCATAGTCTCAGCCTACATGGTTTTACTCAGCTTGTCTCCTCCCCTACCCGCCTTGGCAAAAACCACTCCAATTCTATCCTAGACTGGATTCTCATAAATTCTCCTAATTTGTACCACCAGCCAGGTACACTATCTGATTCCATCAGTGACCACCTGCCTATCCACATTACTAGGTACTCACCCAACCTCACTAGTACTCACCGTTTAAAATACATCTGCAACCAAAGAAAATTCAATACCACTTCCTTCAACAAAATTCTCTCAAATATTAACTGGTCCTGCCTATACTCTCTGCTTTTAAATGATGCAGTTAGCTACTTCAACCAGACATTCCTAAACATACTCAACACTCTTGCCCCCATCAGGGAAATAAAAGTCAAAGCTAAACATGCCTCCTGGATCTCCAAAGAAACCTTCCATCTTATGCATAAAAGAGATGCCATTTGGAAACAATATCAGAAAAGCAAATCTCCTGCCCTCCTACAATCTTAAAGGGAACTTAGAAACCTTACAAAAAAGCATCAACCAGGACAAAAGAAAGTTTTACCTGTCTGACCAATCTCTGCAAACTACTAACCCCCAGAAGTTCTGGTCAGCCATAAAAACTCTTCTTAACCCTGGCTCACCCACAACCCCCAACTCTTTTCCCAATCAATCTCCCTCAGATACAGCCATCCATTTAAATCACTACTTCATTGATACCATTTCAAAACTAGTACCTAACACCTCTAATAACCCAAACCCCACCTCTAATTCCGCTTCCAGTTCTGTCACTTCAATTACCAGACCCACACCTTTTTCACATTCCCAATCTGACTCCACTAACCTCTCAGACCCCTTCATGCTCAAACCTCTCTCTGTTAGTTATATTAAAACTCTCCTCAGTAAACTCAAACCTTGTTCTCCCGCCCCTGATAACCTACCTCCCCCAATTCCTTAAACTTGCTGCTAACCCTATTGCCCTTCCTATCACCATTCTAATCAACCACTCAATCCAAGAATCCACCATCCCCTCTATTTGGAAGGAATATTTCACTATCCCACTACATAAAGTAGGTAACTCCACAGAACCATCTAACTTCCGTCCCATTGCTATTCTTTCTCCCCTCTCCAAAATTCTTGAAAAGTGTATCCATTCTCAACTGCTTTCCCACCTTACTCAACACAATCTTTTAACCAACACCCAGCACAGTTTCAGGCACAAACACAGTACTAACACTGCACTTTTATCCTTCTCTCATACTGTAGCAGAAACAATAATAAACTTGTGTCCTGCCTCTTCTTAGATCTCTCACAGGCTTTCAATACTGTCTCTCACAACCTTCTACTTCATAAACTTTCTCAGCTGAACATTTCCATTCCCACTCTAAATTGGTTCTCAAGTTACCTGTCCAGTCGCCTACAAGCAGTTAAATGGTAAAATTCCTTCTCACCCTTTCTGCCAGTTCAGATCGTGTTCCTCAAGGTTCAATTCTTGGCCCCCTCCTTTTCAACCTCTTCACCAATGACCTACACACTTCCAGCAACCTCTCCTTTATCATACAGTCTGCAGATGATTCAGCTCTGATCACCAATGGCCTACACACTTCCAGCAGCCTCTCCTCTATCATACAGTATGCAGATGATTCAGCTCTGATCACCAATGGCCTACACACTTCCAGCAGCCTCTCCTCTATCATACAGTATGCAGATGATTCAGCTCTGATCTCCAATGACCTACACACTTCCAGCAACATCTCCTCTATCATACAGTATGCAGATGATTCACCTCTGATCTCCAATGACCTACACACTTTCATCAGCCTCTCTTCTATCATACAGTATGCAGATGATTCAGCTCTGATCACTAATGACCTACACACTTCCAGCAGCCTCCCCTCTATCATACAGTATGCAGATGCTTCAACTCTGATCTCCAATGGCCTACACACTTCCAGCAGCTTCTCCTCTATCATACAGTATGCAGATGACTCAGCTCTGCTCTCCAATGACCTACACACTTCCAGCAGCCTCTCCTCTATCATACAGTACACAGATGATTCAGCTCTGATCTCCAATGACCTACACACTACCAACAGCCTCTCCTCTGTCATAGTATGCAGATGATTCACCTCTGATCTCCAATGACCTACACACTTCCAGCAACCTCTCCTCTATCATACAGTGTGCAGATGATTGACCTCTGATCACCAATGACCTACACACTTCCAGCAGCCTCTCCTCTATCATACAGTATGCAGATGATTCAGCTCTGATCTCCATTGACCTACACACTTCCAGCAGCCTCTCCTCTATCATACAGTATGCAGATGACTCACCTCTGATCTCCAATGACCTACACACTTCCAGCAACCTCTCCTCTATCATACAGTATGCAGATGACTCACCTCTGATCTCCAATGACCTGCACACTTCCAGCAACCTCTCCTCTATCATACAGTATGCAGATGATTCAGCTCTGATCTCCATTTCTGACTCTATCAATAACCTCCACCATATCACCCAATCTTCATTTCACTCTATTGAGAAGTGGCTCTCCAACAATCAACTTATCCTGAACCCCTCTAAAACTAAGCTCTTACTATTCCTACCTAAAACTCTAGCCCACCACAAATCCACCTTTCTCATATCCTCTCTAAATGGCACCATCATAACAGCAGACTTACACACTAAACTCCTAGGTATCATCATAGACGACCAGCTCAAACCAATACCTCCACATACTTCATTCTATAAAGAAAACACACCAAAAACTGGGCATGCTATACAGAAACAGCAAATTCCTGACCCCCAACTCAAAACTACTGCTAGCCCAATCCTATCTCCTCCCCGCCCTCCTCTATGGCTCCCCTCTATTTTCCAATCTACAAAATAACCTGCTAGCAAAACTAGACCAAACCTATAACAAAATTGCTAGATTTGTCACCAGCAGCCCCTATAAATCCCATCACTGCTCTGCTCTCATAAAATTACATTGGCTCAAATTCCCACACCTTCTGACCAAATGCCAGCTGATCCAAGCTTTCAGAATTCTTAATTCAAACTCTGACTGTCCATTTCTGTCCAACCTGATCTCCTGGTATACCCCTCCCTGATCCCTGCGCAGCTCTGATAAACTCTTACTACAAGTCTATAAACCCAACAAGAACATAGGTAAAATACTCTATAAACACTCCATCTCCCTTACCTGGAACAATCTTCCACTCCATATTAGAAGTCATACTCCCTTCCTAACCTCAAACATGACCTGGTAGTGTACCTCCATAACAACCCTTTATGTACCTGTTATCATCCTACTTAACCCCTCCCTCTCCACATACCCACTTCACCACTAAGTCTGATCTGTAAGACCTTTTTCCTCTTTCTATAACTTACTTTATCCAACTGCTCTTATTTATGTACCCTCCCTCTAGTTCACTGCATCCCTGCTCTACTACTATCTTCTTTTGCACCATTCCCTCTTCTGACCTACGGTCCCTTGTGCAGTCACCCCTCTCTACTTTTTACTCCCACTCTACTTTCCCTCAACTCTGAAGCCCCTGCATGTACACATTTCTTATTCTAGCCACTAATATAATTATACCTTGTTTCTTTTCATTATATTACCTACAACCTTAACTTCCTTCCTGCTTACCTGCTGGATTTATAATTGTTGTTTCTCCTGTTACAACCTATTACTACACTTTTTGTATATATAGCTATGTACTATTCCATTGAGTACATTATGTTCTTCTTATCTATTGTATCCATAAGATTGTTTTGCTCTTTAATATTGTTAATTTGTCTCTATTTGGATGTATTTGTATGTCTGTTTGAGGCTTTTCCCCTTGGGTCTCTCCACTGAAAAAGGGTCAATTCTTACCCAGCTGGACCAACCCAGTTAACAAATGTGAAATAAATAAAATAAATAAATAATGGCATAGATTCATAGGAGGTTACTAGGCTAGCAGTCCTAGAGCATTTACAAGCCTAGCCATGTTAATCCCAAGTATCCTTGTTTGTGCCTTTTGGGTAGTTCACAGAACAAATTTATGAACAGAGTGTGTCTGTGATCAACACTGGCTACCCCTGTCTATGAGGGACATGGGTGCCACCCCAGGGGTGAATTTGCAGTATCTCATCCAATTAAATAGGTCATGTTTGAATAGGGTCAGTGAGGACCTCTGTTTTACATGAATAGGAAGTCAATCCCAGAGATGCAGCAGTCTCTGGGAGACATATCTGTCTCTCCAGCATGTCCTGCTAATGTCACAAGCTAGGTGGAGATCCCTAAAGCAAGTGGCTTTTGTGTCATTTGACTTGCGGATGTGCAGCATTTCCATTAGGGCAGGGTTGGAGGTTGCCCTATAGGCAAGGCACAGGTCACCTCTGAGCAGCCTATAAGATACGGAGTAAAGTGACAGAGCTTTCAACCTGTCCGTGTCAGTAATGGTCTGGAGACCCTGTATTTTCTTAGTGAGAAATCTCTCCAGCTGCTACAGGTGTCTGGTGAGGTACATCCAAAAGGGGTGCATTATACTCTTAGTGGTCTGATGAGGGTCATGTACAGTGGAGTTATAACATCCCTTGACCTGGATGCTATGCCCTTGCTTATGAAGAGTGATAAACAGAAGACTTTCCTTACCACTGTGGAAACATGGTGGTCAAAGTTCAGATTGCTATTAACCTGTGTTCCCAAGTCTCGCACCACTGGGTTGGAACTCGGGAAGGGGTGGGGGTCTATCAATATTGTAATTTGTAGGGAATTCCATTTTGCCAAAGGGAATAATAATATATTTTTTGCATTTAGCTTTAGACCATGGCTTTGGCACCAATCATTTGTTTGTGTTAGCCCTTCTTGTAATATGTTGCCATTATTGGGGGACTTAGTGATGACTCTCAGTTTGCAAACATCAGTGAACTTGGTGAGCCAAAGGCCATCTACTTTGGCCTGGGCTTCTGAGAAATTGATGCCAAACAGTAAGGGGCCAGCACAGACTCCTGTGGTACTCAACTGGTGAGGAGTCTACTGGTGGAGGTATAGTCACCAGTTTTGACACAGTGTGTTCTCTCGGTGAACCAGCTGGCTACCCATCTAGTAATGTAAAGGTCAATCCATATCTGAGAGAATTTCTCAATGATGCCAGACTGGGGAGTTGTGTTGAAAGCTTTGGTAAGGTTGAGATAGTATGTGTGCACTGCCTAACCTTCATCCATGGCTTTGGTGGCATTGTCAAAGAAGTCTACCCAGGTTTAATAAGCATGATCTACCCTTAACAAAGTCAAGGTCGCCTATGTCTTTGTTAATAAGGTCCATGATCATTTTTTCCATAGCCTTGCAGATGAGGCTGGTTAGACTAATGGGTCTGTAGTTCCCAGGGTAAGTTGATGGCCCCCTTTTGTGCAGGGGGATAACTGTTGCTGTTCTCCATTCTGAAGGAATATAACCAGTTCTCAAGCTATGATTAAAGAGAACACCAAGTGGGCTCACTAGGACTTGTCTTAGATTGTTTAGTAAACAAGCTGGAATATTATCTGGTTCCATTGAGGCCATGTTTTTGGCCTTGGTGAGGGCTGTTTTCTAGAGATATTAGGCAGAGGGCTAGTGTCAGTATGCTTTGGGATATGGTAGGTGGGGATAGCGGGTGAAGTTTGGGCTGAATCTGTCAACTAGCAGGTTGCCAATATCTTCTGGTGTAGTATGAGTGATCTCATCTATAACCAGTTTGGCACATAGCTGGGTATTCTGTTTTAGACTTCAGATGTAGGCAAAGAATGCTAGCTGACATACTTCCCATATCTGGCTCTTGGCACTGGGGAGTTTGGATAAATAACATAACTAAGAATCTAAGAGACTGCACAAACTTATGTTACTGGGACCAGCTGTATTGTGAGGGTACCCCTTAATCTGGGATGAATTCAAGAATTCCTACAACTTATTACAGTTACCCCATGAAGCTTATAAATAAATTTAAAAGCACTAATATGTCCAGGTTTTAAAAAATGCAGAGTAGCCAAGATGGATTATTTGATTAGCTGAATCAGGGTCTTGTGTTCTAAGATGAAACAGGAAATGTTTACTTTATGAGGTATTCATTACTAATACAGAAAATGATTACATAAGTGCAGGCTCATAAGGGAATGACACCTGAATAGAGAGATACATCAGAGGGTATGCTATAGAGTAATTACAGCTCCTAGACATGTAATCTAGCCCCACATGTTTAAGTCCTTTGGCTTACAATGTCAGTTTAAATATTTTACACACCATCTAAATTTAGTAGACTGTACCCTAATGCACCTTCAACATGCTAGAGATGTTCATTGGGTGTTCTTGGGGATTGAGTGCACTTTTTCGGGAATGTCCTGTCCTGTTTGATTTTAGACAGTTGCTACAATGAATTTGTGATCACATTTAGCCTAATTTGACAGTGATTACAAAGCTAGATCTTTTACTAGGCTATCCCTATTCCCACCCCCCGCCCCACACACACACATATGTGTGTTGAACTTCTATTAGACTGTCGATTTTGCTGTTCGTAGTAGCAAAAAAGTGTATCATCAAAAAGTGGAAAACATCAGCTCCACCTACTTCTGCAGATATAACACTGATGATAGGAATTTCCATGATGGAGTTGACTATAGATAACCCTCTTCTGAAGAAATCAGTCCGAGAAAAAGGTGCCTTATGGCTAACTTCATTTACACGACACTGAAGGACCTACAGAGTCCAAAAGACTTGCCTTCAGCGTAAGTGATGTGCTGTAATGTAAGCCAGCAGTGCCAATTCCAAAAGACTTGCTCTGGAAGTAACATACTCCAGTGTTAGGCTTATCTGTAAGGCAGACTTGCACAGGAGATAGCCATTTACACCAAGAGCAAATGGTTTTGGAACTGGACCAGGCTTACAGCAGGGTAAGTCACGTACACTGAGAACAGCTCTTTTGGAACTGGGCCACTAGTCTTCTTACTGCCTTACAATCATCATGCCCACATATGTACAGCTCTTAGTCTTCTAACTATGGATGTTACTTATCAAGTACATTATTAACATGTATCAGGTTTTTGCATACTCTTGCTATTTCCTGTTGGTGTTACACATTAAAACAACAACTAATATAGGTCCTCCACACAAAATAGGTTCATAGATAAGTACTATGCTAGCTGTCCTTGTGGGCCACTTTAAACCTCTACAATTGATATTGTAGTGCTTGAATTAACCTACCCTATTTGGTTTTAGATTGCCCTTAACAATCCCATGGTGGATAATTACATACTAGCCCAAATGAGAATAAGTCTGATCATATCATAGAAATATGAGGGGACTCATGCATGTGATAAAGCACTTAGGAACTGTCTCTGTGCCCCCCATGCTCCCCTTACTATATATACTAACTCCAGGATTGCACTACAGTGGGGAACAGGGCATATACCTTTCAGCAAAATGAGTTTCAGTCAAATGAGTTTTCAGTGAAGTGAGCTTTCAGTGAATTGGGCTTAGGTAGCTGAGTTTCAGTGAAATGAGTTTTCAATGAAATGAAGTAGACCAATATATATATATATGATAGACTGATGCAAGTTTTGCACACCATCACATAGGGAATAGGCTAGTACCACATAAGTCATGGCAGAGTTAGTAAAACTGATGCAGGGTGTGCATGATGACTTCTGCGAGGGCATGTCCTGCATTTTGATAGACAAAATCACCTAGAGGAATGTGCCCTGTCCTCTCAAAACTCACCTGACATGCATGTGACGCCATGCATGAAGCAGTTTCACTGGTACATCAATAGATGGTGGTTATCATGGCCATGGGCCAAGAGGACCATGCTCATGCAGTACTATATCTGTTGTAAAGATGTCTACACCCACAAGTGGACATCCCTGTGATCATGGCAATTATGGCAGTGGCATGTCTCATAACAAATGTCAGTAATGGTCATGCAGTATACTAACATCTAGACAGAGGCATGGTACAACCAATGCTACTCCTGATAGAGTGAGCAACTGTGGTCAGGTGTGTGCATGGGATAATCAACCTTCTAACATGCATGCCCTGGACCTGTCCAACAGATTGGCATGCAGTGCCGCAACTACTGCTGAGGCTGTGTCCCAGCAGACACATAGTAATGCCACCACTGCATGCATCTGTCCCATACACACAATTATTGAGACAGTGGCCCTTTGCAGTGCCTTTGCCATTAAGTCCCCCACCACCATCTCAGCCTATAAATACAACTGTACTCTTTCTACTACTTGTCCTGGGCACTTACACATCTCTGTGTAAAAGGCAGATACACATGTGCTCCATCAACCATCTGTACAAATGATGAAAACTGTGACCTGCCCTTTATACATTGTTACTTAGGTTGCGTATGTATGATGCATAATGTGGACAGCCTATGCATGGGTGAGTACTGTCTGGTGTTTCTTTTGTGGATATCACTTATTGATATGCTATGGTCTGAAACTATAAGGAAACTGCTACCTCTCAGCATCCGAAACACATGCTTAGTAATGTTCATTGTTTGACAATGGCCATAACTGTACTCATGATCTGCTTCATTTTGTAGATTTCTAATAAATACCATCACCCAGATTTCAAGGGTATATCTGGCGTCACCAATAAGATGACTCTGAGGCAGATTACCCCCTTACAAAATATTGGTACAGATCACAGATGTGCCATACCTAGGAGGCATGGAAACCACCTGGGTGATCTCCAAACACATTGTAGATGACACCCTGTGCATTTCAGACCCCATGCCAGTTGATGGAGTGATACCCTTCTATGTTCACGTGCTTCCTTCACAGTTTCCTAGGTAGGGTCTTTATTTCAATCTAGATACAGTCCATCGCCCTGAGGACTTCAGGGAAATGGGCTACATCATAAGAGTTCCACATGTGTTATCTCTTTCTCCTGTGGTACCTGACAACCATATATGCTCACCCACATGTGACAGCATGGCATCAAGAAACTGAGGTATTCTTGAGCAAAAGTATAGCTGGTATAATTAGAGCCCTGGGCTTGTGCTATGAACCAGCACCCCACCCCCTTCAAGTGAAAAGCACCCCCCAAAAAAAAATAAACAAATAAAAAAGCACTTCACTTTAATAAGCCATAACTGATTGGCTTATTACAGTTAGATCTACAAACACCCCCAGCAAAAAAAAAAATGACAGACATTAATTTTACTGGCACACCAGGTCCATGATGCAACCCCTCCTTCCAGCCCCATCCATTCAGCTGCCATTTTTTTGCCCTGCCCCCAACCCTCCTTTAACATATTTTATTTAAAAAAAGTATTTTTTCTTTTGCTACAGTTTATACCTGCCTGCACAGAGTGATTCAGCACTCATGTTTTAGTTTAATACAAAATTTATTTTTAAACTATCACAAACTGCTTGCTACAAATGTAGCAAACAGTTGCTAAGCAACAGCTCAGGTTTCAGTTAAAAAAAAAAACATTTTTTTTTTACTTTTAAACTGTAGCAAACTGTTGGCTACAATGTAGCAAGCAGCTGCTACAGTATAGACCACACATGGAGTACCGCAGCACTCAGGTTTGACTGCAAATGCAATACCAGCTTTTAAAAGCTGGTATTACATTAAAGAGCAATCAGGATTAGCTGATCACCCCCCCCCCAACACTTTGCACCCAGGGCCGTTGCCTTTCTCACACCATCTTAGCTATGCTATTGTTCTTGAGGCAGATGCTTGAGATACCCCCACTGTGCCTCAGTAAGTTGCTGCAAGGTCCCTGTAGCTAGCATATGTAAAGCCAAACATACTTTGGTATCCACTGAAATAAGCAATGCATGCCTCCCAATGAGGTGCAGGTGAGGCCAACATGTGCATTATGTCCTGCTTTGTCACTTGATCCACATAGTAGAAGTCCATAACGTCAGTCTGAGTGAATGAAAATTTAAGTGTGGTCAGATGACATACTGTTGTTCCTCGGGGGTGATGACTTGCACTATCATGGTTGGAGGCTATAATGACAGCATACTGGCAAATGCACATTTGCTAATACAGTGGCAACCCCTAACATGTTTTGCAATTTCTGTAGGATGAACAAGGGAATTTGTGATGTTCAATTTCATAACAATGAGCATCATTTATACATTTCTGAATTGCTCCACCATCTTGATTTGCCTCATTTTCATAGGCCAAAACACTCATTTTACTAATGTTGCTTATTGCCATTTTATTATACAGCCATTAGCAAATACCGCACCAAGCTCTGCTGCTCCACATTTGCCAATAGCAGTATGCGTGTCTTTGAATTGTACATTGTACATATCCTGTGCATGGCCACTCATTCCAGAAATTCACTTATCACAATGCAGTTTTCTGAATCCCTGCCATTGTCTTTCCCTAAGACATTTTTTTACAGAATACAGTAATCAGCAACAAACGTCAGTATGACCCACCATGAGAAAACTAAACATATAATCTGAAGTAGGAGATTAATTTGTCTGCAACCTGTGGTTATGGATCCGATATCGGATCCGAACCGGCATGGTTTTCCAGCTATGGATCCAAGCTCTCAGCTCCTCCCCTCACCCATAATGCCCTGCTCTACCCTCATGACCTCAGATCTCGTTTGCCGCGCATGGTGACTGGATTTGTTTCTCAAGCTCTCAAGCTAAGTGCTAGTTTAAGTGTTTAATTTTCAAAATTTTAAAGTTTTTATTGATTTTTTGTGTGAAAGTGTAGGTCTCCCCTTTGAACAAGTTGCTGCTTGCGAGGAGTCCTCTGACAGCCCCCCAGAGGATGTTCCTCGCAAGCATACATGCAAAAGGAGGCACATTGACTCCCCCGAGTCTCTCACGGAAGACACGGACTTGGAGGAAGGGGAAGGCTCCCCACGGTCACCCCCCGAGGATGTCTCATTTGGAGACATCATGGAAATGCTCCGTATAAGGGGGGGGGTGGTCTGCCCCCAAGTCTTCCTCGGACGAGTCCGTGTTCTTGGAGGCATTTGAAGCGGGCCCATCTACCTCTTGGGTGTCCCCTCCTGCCGACCCCCTGGTGGACCTCATTACCACCAGGGCGTGGAAGGAACCGGACACCGTGGAGCCAATTCCTAAGAGGCCCGATAGGATCCTCAGCCCACCGTCCGACCGTGCCCATTGGAGTAAGGGGCCTCTGGTAGATGCCATGTTGGCGGCGGTGGCCACCAAGAGGGAACTTGCTCAGGAGAGTCCCTCAGTCCATCCCCCGAGCAAGGAGTCTCGGATGATGGACCGCTTGGGGAAGCGGATGTTTAGTTCAGCGACCTTCTCGGTAAGGGCGCTGAACTACCTGGCACACGTCATTAGGATGCAGCGAGATCTCATTAAAGAATACGCTGCATCGCCCCCAGAGTCCATGTCGGAGGAGGACAGGGTTCTGCACTCCACCCGCATGGCCACTCTTAGATCAGTTACTAATACCTCTATGCGGTTACTCTCCCACGCTACGGAAGGCGCCGCTAGAGCCGCAGGGGCAGGCCTAGTCACTAGACGTCAGGCCTGGCTCCGTCACTGCGATTTTTCTGAGCCCTTCAAAGCGTCGTTTGCGAATGCCCCCTTCGATGGTTCTGCCCTCTTTGGCAAAACCATTTGCGAAACCTTGACCCAGAGCGAGAAGGACGGGAAGACGCTGTCTGCCGTCGGAATCCGCTTCTCTGCACCCCAGAGGCCCTACTCTAGGAACCAAAAGGGTCAGAAGAAGATGTGGTTCCGGAAGTCGCAGCAGTCCCAGCCTGTTCCGGACAACCAGTCCTTCCGTGGCAGAGGAGGACAGGGAGGACGCCGCCCTAGAGGCAGAGGGGCTCCCAGAAACTTCGGGTCCAGAGAACCTTTCTCTGAACAGCCCGCGCAGCAACCCTGAGGGGTTGCCCGGCTGCTCCACTCTGGAGGCAGTTGGGGGACGTTTTGCAGGGCACCTAGCGGCATGGGAGTCCATAACATCAGACCGCTGGGTTCTCCAAATCATATCCAGAGGATACCGCATCCCTTTTCTTCACTTTCCAAAGTTGAAGTCCCTCCCAGACGTTCCACCCGGTCAACGGGAGGCCGCTTTGGCAGAAATTGGCCATCTGCTAAAGAAAAGAGCCATCCAGCCCGTCCCCCCAGACCAGATCGGATCAGGGTTCTACTCCAGGTTCTTTTTAGTGCCAAAGAAGACGGGGGAACTAAGACCAATTCTAGACCTTTCTCTCTTGAATCTGGCAGTCCCCAAGGAAAAATTCCGAATGGTCACTCTGCAGTCTATTCTCCCCCTTCTGGGAGAAAATCAGTGGATGTGCTCTATAGACCTCAAAGATGCGTACTACCACATCCTGATGGACAGGCACTCCAGGAGGTTCCTCCGCTTCCGGCTGGGAGCCAGTCACTACCAGTTCTGGGTCCTTCCCTTTGGTCTCACCACAGCCCCCAGGGTGTTCACCAAAGTATTAGCAGTGGTAGCGGCCCACCTGAGGCTTCAGGGGGTGCAGGTCTTTCCCTACCTGGACGACTGGCTTCTTACCGCCCAACAAGGCATCTACTATTATTGGCGAGACTCCTTTCTCCATCTTGCTCCCTTTCTGGGCATTACAATAAATACAAAGAAATCCAACCTGGCGCCCACACAGCTCTTAGATTTTATAGGGGCCAGGCTAGACACAAGGAGTTTACGAGCCTTCCTCACTGCGGACAGAGTTCAAAATCTGCAGCTCCAGGTGCGGGCCATTCTCCACTCAAGTTCTGTCCCGGTGGAGTTGGTCCTGAGGGCTCTAGGGTCCATGGCATCTGCTATAGCACTTCTCCCTCTTGCCAGGCTCAATATGCGCATCCTCCAGTGGACTCTCTTAGTACAGTGGTCATACCTTGCTCTCCCTATGCATCATCCCATTGCGATCAGCAAGGCTTGCAAGCAGTCCCTCCTGTGGTGGCTTCACTCTCCAGATCTCCACGGAGGCCGCCCATTTTGTGCTTCTCCCCCCCTCGCCACGGTGACCACGGATGCCTCCCGCCTCGGGTGGGGGGGGCATTTTGCGGGCCGGACCGTCCAAGGCACGTGGAACGATACAGAGACCTTACTGCATATCAACGTTCTAGAGATGAGAGCAGTGCTCTTAGCATTGCTAGCACTTCAGGACTTTCTTCCTTGGGAACAATTGCGATTCAATCGGACAACATGTCTGTGGTCTGGTACATCAACAAGCAAGGGGGAACAAGGTCTTACCCCCTTTGTCGAGAAGCCATGAGAGTTTGGGAATGGGCAATCTCCACCAACCGCTTTCTAATAGCAACGCACATTCCGGGTCGGTCCAACATCCTGGCGGACAAGCTCAGTCGCACCATTCTGACCCCTTACGAGTGGTCTCTCAATTTTCAAGTAGCGGAACGCATATTCGCACGGTGGGGAACTCCTTCATGCGATCTTTTTGCCTCTCCCTCAAACACCAAGTGCGACAGTTTTTTCACTCTGATACCCCCTCCAGGAGGTTCTCCAAGAGACGCTCTGGTGCATGCTTGGCCACCCGGTCTTCTTTACGCTTATCCACCCTTGCCTCTGATGCTCCAAGTTCTTCAGAAAGCCTCTCGGGTGGGTTGCAGAATGATTCTCATTGCTCCGTTCTGGCCTCGACAGATCTGGTTCCCCTTTCTAAGGTCTCACTCGGTGAATCCTCCTTGGATTCTAGATCCCATTCCGGATCTGATATCCCATCCATCCTGCATACCTCCTCCGAACCTGGACAACCTGAAGCTGACCGCTTGGCTGCTCCAGTTCCACTCTTGATCAGGACTCCCGGTATTTCGTCACCTGTTAAGGCAATACTGGTGGCAGCTCATAAACCGTCCACTAGGAAAGTCTACCGCAGCAAGTGGAAACGGTTTTCTTTGTGGGTGGAGCGGCAAGGCCTGAATCCCTTCACGGTTCCTCTCCCCTTAGTGCTTGACTTTCTAACCACTCTTTTTAACGATGGTGCCAGCAGTTCCACAGTCAAAGTACAACTGGCGGCAATTTCTCATTATCACATTGGACATGACTCTAATCCTCTTATGTCAGCCAAGTTGTGTAAAATTTTCCTTAAAGGTACTTTTCTTCTCAGGCCCCCTGTAAAACAAGCGGTTCCTCCTTGGGACCTCTCTTTGGTTCTCCAGGCCTTGACCGCCCCCCCTTTCGAACCAGCAGCTACGGTGGATCTCAAATTCTTGTCTTACAAGACAGTCTTTTTGGTAGCCATTACATCGGCCAAGAGAGTTTCAGAGCTTCAAGCATTATCAGCTAAACCTCCTTACTTGGTATTTCATCCGGACCGTGTTTACCTCAGGACCAACCCGTCCTTTCTTCCTAAAGTTGCTTCTGAAGCAAACATTAATCAGTCCATTAACCTCCCTGTTTTCTTCCCTAAATATGAAAACAAAGGTGAATACAAGCTTCACTCATTAGATGTCCACAGGCAACTTAGATTTTATCTAAACAGAACGGCTGGTCATAGGCAATCCGACCAGTTGTTTATTTCCTTTGCTAAATTTAATTTGGGCAAGCCAATTTCTAAAGTTTCTCTGTCTCGCTGGATTTCACAGTGCATCTTATTGGCTTATCAAGCTTCAGGAAGGCCCGCACCGGAGGGTGTACATGCCCATTCAACCCGGTCAGTATCTACCTCGGCAGCCTTCAAGGCTAGGATTCCTCTAGATGATATTTGTGCAGCAGCCACGTGGGCTTCATCTCATACTTTTATTTCCCACTATAAGTTGGATCTTGCATCTAGGGGTAGAGCATCATTTGGCTCCGCGGTGCTCCGGAATATCCTTCCATGATGGCCGCCCAAGATTCAGGTAGCTGGGGACTCTGTCCCACAGGTTGCAGACAAATTAATCTCCTACTTCAGATTTAGAAGTTATGTACTCACCATAACGTTCCATCTGAGTAGGTGTATTCATTTGTCTGCAACCATCCCGCCCTCCTATCCCCCTGGCCTTTCAGTTTCCTGCATATTATCTGTTACCCTTTTCAGGGTGTTCTTGCTGTTGGCAAACTCGATCTGAGGTCATGAGGGTAGAGCAGGGCATTATGGGTGAGGGGAGGAGCTGAGAGCTTGGATCCATAGCTGGAAAACCATGCCGGTTCGGATCCGATATCGGATCCATAACCACAGGTTGCAGACAAATGAATACACCTACTCAGATGGAACGTTATGGTGAGTACATAACTTCTAATTTCTGCTTTACCATTACCAACTGTAACATGTACTTCCTTACAAAATAATGTTACTTTTAATATTGTTTTTCTGACATAATTTATGTAAAATGTTAAACCTGACAAATTCTCTTTTGTAAAATTGTAAAATTGTTAAATTATCTAAGTCTTTGTATGTCTCGGAGCTTTTCTCTCTGGGCCTCCTCTGAAAACAGAGTCCAGTTGGACTTTCCCGGTAAACAAATGTAAAATAAAATAAATAGATAAATAAATATTAGAAGTTGAAATACATCCTGTTCTTATTAGTAAATAGCCATTATAATATGAAATCTTAACACATCCCATTAGTTTAATTTTGTTACAGATAAAATTACAAATCCCTCTGAAGGACACCCGCCAAAAATAATTCATATTCCAAAACATCCCTGTACTTATCTAAATTTCAGTTTAGCTATTTGCATTCCATTTTAGAAGTGATAACAAATCTAATGTCACCCTGTAATATTAATTCCTTTAACACAGAGATTCATTGTCATTATTTCTGTTCCCCCTCAAACTCCTAAATATGATTACTTCTAAAACTTAATTTCTAAGTTTTCTGCTCCTGTTGTGCTATTCTTGATATAGGATTTGAGGCATTTTCTAAGTGCAAACGTTCTGACTGTACTATTAATTCATCTTTCATAGTCCTTCAGTCCACTACTGCTTTGATTGTACCTAGCATGATCAAAATAACTGTTTTCTTTCAGTCAGCTTATAAAAAAAGCTTAGGCCAAGATTCAGTAGTAATTAGAGTACTGCATTAAGCGAAGAAGAAAGATGAGCAGCAACATACAGGGTGAAACCGATGCAGAGACATACGTATCATGGGAAATAGTGAGATCAGCATCATACATAAATGAGCAATGATATGCTAATGAGCAAGATTAAGAGCAATAAAAATAGCAATTTAGAAACATAAAGTTGCATGTTGAACCACATCATACACTTTCATTTCTTTTTTAAACTGAAAAACTAACCACTGTAAGATGATGGCATTGCAAATATGTTAAGGCTGTTCTCAGATGCAGTGTCCATGAGAGTGAACATTGTCACATACTGCATCCACCATGTGGGTCTGCCTACTGCTGACTTGCCTTCACGTCCATGACAGGGATAGAGTCAAGTACTACTGTGTGGACAGAGACACCAAATAGGAGGCTGAAAATATGTGCTGTCTTCAAATTGAATTACATTGGATGCATAGAACACCAATCTCTGTGAACAACAAGGTTTGCATAGGACTGACCATAAAGCAAAGGGGACTCTCAAGTGGCCAACACAGGACATGGGAGGAGCTTTGTAGACATCTGCCTTATGAATCTTACACCATTTCCATGATGTCATGCTGCAGGAACATATGTGGTTCCCCATGAATCTTACACCATTTCCATGATGTCATGCTGCAGGAACATATGTGGTTCCCCATGAATCTTACACCATTTCCATGATGTCATGCTGCAGCATGTGAAGAAGCATATGTGGCTCCCACTGACTGCAGAGGATACAAGCACCACTATGTTAGCATTTTATGAAACAGTCCATTTCAATGAAGTTCTAGGGTGAACTGACTGCACCCACACTGCAAACAAGGCCCCAACTGGTCTACATGGCCACCAGTATGCCAACTAGAATAATTTTTCAATTCATAAGGTGGTGTGCAATGCACACAGTATTATTTACAATGTGTCTGTGCACCATTCACAGTTCCCATAATTCCCACTTCTGAAAAACATCTGACCATTAGCAGTGATTTTTGCACGCTAATCTCCCAAAGGGAGATTAAACTAGTTAGTGCACTCAAGCCCACTGCCAGGGTGCACAAACAAAGGGATGTTGGTATAATGGTTAAAGTGTTTACCTTACAAACACAAGGTGCAAGGTTTGATTCTTATATGGGCTAACTGGCTGGGCTTAAAAGGACCAACGTACGCAGTTAGCCTAGTACTAACCTATAAACTTAGACCAGCAGATGTGTAGACTAATGTCCACTCATAAATATAATTCTTGCATGTTGTGGGTGATGCCAGATAGGCACCAGAGCCACTGCTCATGATACCTATGCACAGCATTGCTCAAATATCATAAAACACTACACTGGCATAGACCCATAACATCACCGAGTATGTTTGGAGTATTGAAAGCTAGTGTCCACTGGCTAGATAGCTCTGATGGTATACAGCAGTTTGCTTCAGAGACCTGCACAAGATATTTGTCAAGTCTGCTATGCTACACAACACAGATTTTATGTAAATACCATGGGTTTCACCAATTGCATGCCAGACTGACTGAAGCCAGCAGCGGAGAAAGTGATGAGTAAAGAGTCATTGAAGGAACCAGCAGTTGGGGAACAACATGCAAGGCTTATTCAGTTGCAATATATTGTAGCACTGGCCAAAAGGCAGTGTCTATTCCACAACTGTTGGCCAGAATAGAGACCACAAAGAATGAAACTGCTGCTGCAATAACACACCTAATCTATGCAGTACAGTGTACTGACTGACCATGCTGTGCATCAGATATTACCGAGCCAACATGACATACAGGAGTGGGTAGGGCACAGTTACCATCATTTGCACAGGTGTAGTGAGGCACAGCGTACCTCTCAACTTGTTAATGCAAGAAATCTGGACAAAGCCTAAAATAATGGAGGGACAAAGGCCCAAAAATAGGGACAGATTTTCAGTATTTTTCTTATAAACTTAGAAAGCTGACAGAACAACAGGATTTGTGTTGTCTGAAACTCAAATATATATCATTTGTTCATCATTTAGTGACTTCAGTCCTCCAAGATTTGCCAGAAAACCACATAGTTTATGAGGAACAGACCAAGTATTTGAGGAAAAAATCTGGACATTCTGTGAAAATCTGTACAGTTGAAAGGTATAAGGCACAGTGACAGGAATAAGCAATGATTACATAGGTGAAAATAAAAAAGATTAAAGGAGGTGGAATGGTGAGAGTGTTTTTACTGAGGTACACAAATTGGACAGGTATACTACACATGTAACAATGTGGTAGAACTTGCTAAAGGGGACAGAGGAGTAAATGGTCTAGATAACCACACAGTACTGATGCAGATGACACAGACGCAGCTGATGCCACAGCTCTGAATAGGCACTGGTGTGACAAGTGACATGGATTCACAGGTGGACAGGATGTAGACTGTGAATGGACATGCCCCCTTCATGGAATGGCACTTTCATCAGTGCCTGTTAACAATGATGTGGAACT
Organism: Protopterus annectens; assembly: GCF_019279795.1. NCBI lineage: Eukaryota > Metazoa > Chordata > Ceratodontiformes > Protopteridae > Protopterus > Protopterus annectens. The sequence goes on from NC_056731.1 coordinate 523,439,819, forward strand.
GTGTGACTGCCTCACCATGTGACGTAAAGGACCACAGCACAGGCAACATCAATGAGGCTAGCCCTGTTGTGCCACTGCAACCTCACCACCAGCAAGTAGTGGTGATGAAATGGCACTCCTTGACCTCAAGGAGTCTGCCCTGTGGGGTGTAACCACAGTGCAGCCACAGGAGCAGTGGTCACAGGTATGAAGGTGCAGAGAGTTCCATCATACTTCATGGTGGCTACAGTACCTGCAAATTGGCTCTACAATACCTTCAGCAGGTGCATGTGCTCCCTGTCACTATAAGCTATAGTAGTATACAGGCCCCACATATGTTGTCACATATGCCATGCAACACGTTCATCATGGCATTCATGGCAGCTGTCTGTGTTGGGATCACTGACTTGACATCAGCTGATTTATGCCCAGTACAACTTAGGTCGTGCACAGTGTAGGAGTCATACTTCAAATGCCTGCCTAACATACTGTTCCTTCATGCTTTCTGGATGCACTATGGCAGTGTCACTGTCCACTGCATACATCAGCAGTTGATAAATGTGCCCCCTGTGTTGGGCTGCCAGGAATAGCTTGACCCTCCACAGACACTTGGAAAACAAGGGAGTCCACAGCCACTGCAGCAGTGGAAGTGAATGTTTGCGGTATGGGGTCTTCTACTGTAACTGCTGCTGCTGAAAGATGCACTTTGCTGACTGTGCTATGAGCAAGCCTCAATCGTTATCAGGCATCCGTGCTACACTGACATCAGGTATACCTTGTTCTACTATGCCTGGCCTCACATCAGTAAAACCTGAGAAGGCAGACAGAAACACCTATGAGTATAAATGAGTATATGAGACAATTTCACATCTCACTAATAAAAGTGTTACATGTAATGTTATATACAGAACAAACATACACATACCTTGTGGCATAAGATGCAGTGGGGGCATCCCTAAAATACCTTCAGGAGAGATCATCATCAACCCCCTTTTTCCCCATTTTCTATATGGGTTGAGGTGTTGTGTTAACTGTCATCATATCTCTCTCTTGCCACTCTCCTGCCATCTTTGACACTCATGCCTGACTGTTGTAAGTCTTCTCTCACACAATCCATATACCTCTTTGCTGGATGCCCTCATTTCCTCTTGTCTTTTCCCTGTCTGTCCCAAATTATTTCCACCAGATTGTCTTCGTTTTTCTGTACATGTGCTCAAACCACTATAATCTGTTCTCTTTGACCTTTTCTGCAATTAGCAATACTCTGACTTCTGCTCTTATGTCCTCATCTCTTTGCCTGTCCCACAGTCTGCATCCTATCACCCTTCTCAGGCACTTCATTTTCATCACCTCTAGCTTCCTCGACTGCTCTGCCTTTGCTGTCCAGGTTTTTGTACCATACAGTAGTACTGACCACACCACTGTTTTGCACACCTTACGTTTCAGCTTCTTTGTCATTCTTCTGTCATATACTACACCTGATGCTCTGTGCCAGATGTCTGCAGCCCCTCAGATTCTAGCATTGACATCTTTATTCATATTTTCTTTTTCCTCATCCACCCATCCCAGATACTTGAAGCTTTTAACCTGTTCCACTATTCTCCCTTTTATCTCAATTTTCATTTTTTTATTTCCCCCTTTTGCTGCCATTACAGTTGTCTTATCTGTACTCAGTTTCATCCCCTGTGCCTCCAGTTTTGCATTCTATTACCCTATCCTTTACTGAAGTTCTTGCTCAGAGTCTGCCTGCAATGCCACATCATCTGCATACAGCAACTTTGTTGATCTGTCCCCCGTGACCTGTTTGCTAATGTAATCCATCACCAGTATGAACAACAATGGGCTCAGAGCTGAACCCTGATGCACACCCACTCGCATTGGGAACCCCTCTGTGAGACCAAACCCTGTTTGTACTTGTGTCATTGGGTCCTTGTACATAGCTTGCACTACTTCTGCCAATGTTTCTGGGGCTTCAAACCACCGCAGGACAGCCTAAATCAGCTTTCTTGTGAACTTGTCATATGTTTTCTCCAAGTCTAGGAATGCCCAGTTAAACCCTTTCCTCATCTCTAGCTTCTTCTCAACTATCAGTCTCACTGCAAACATCAGGTTAGTTGTGCTGCATCCTGATCTGAATCCAAACTGTTCATTTCCTGTCTTATGTTCTACTACTCTGCTTATTCATTTATCAACCAATCACCATCTTCAGAACTTTCATGCAGTGTGACAGGAGTTTGATACATCTGTGCTTCCCACAACTGTGAAGGTCACCTTTCTTCTTGAAACCTTCAGGATAGATAAGGTGATGTTTAACTGCAAATCATTACTGTTATGAGTGGTGTATGAGGATACCAACCTTTTGCATCCCTGACAGAGACATGTAATGTCAACACCACTCCAGCTCTCACATCCAGGCCTCCACTTGGTATCAGTGTACTCTCCCTTTCCAAAGAAAGGGATACCAAAAACTTTTCTATATCCATGAGAATGATATGTGATGGTAGTCTTCCAACGGTGCTCACTCTCTCTCTTGCAATGGCCAAGGCTTTTCTGCAAGTATGCTGAATCATGTTAGTAACCCTGTGGCAGAACACTTCTGCTTTTCAGTTGAGGCCATCAGTGGCAGTCACATTTGAAACAAGGTCCTGCCCCAAATGCTCCTTGAAGACGCCTCACCCACTCTTACTCACATGTCCTAACCTTAGCCCTGCCACTAATCCTAGCTCTACATATTAAAGCACTAAATGCCCTTTCCCTAACAGTACTACTACGCAGATAAAGTTTATCTGCAGATTACTAGTCGGTTTATTTTTTTTCTATGCCAATCACAAAAGTATGCTGATTGCTTCCTTTTGTGATCAGTTTAGTTTCAGATATTTGTGTTTGTGTGTGTGTATGTATATATATATATATATATATATATATATATATATATATATATATATATATATATACACACACACACATGAATATTTGTGTATATGATTAGTATAAAAGGTTGACAACATTACGACCATTATTCTTTAACATCTTTACAAATAAAATGCATAAAGCCCATCAGCCAGCAAATATAATCCAATATGCAGACTATTCAACGTTAGCATGTTCAGCCTCTTCAGTCAAACAGCTCTAAGATCACCTACAACAGTTATTTACAAACATTGAAAAATGTTGTCTGCAATCTAAACTTCTCCTAAATCCAAAGAAAACTAAGATAATAGTATTTTCACCTCTAACTTAGCAATCTAACTACTGTGACATAAAAATGTTACCAGTCGATAATACTATAATTAGGATAGTAGAAAACACAAAACTACTGAGTATAATGACTGATCGCAGATAATCAGCATATCCATTATGCTGTCAAAAAAACAACCATAAACTAGGTCTTCTTTATAAAGTCAGACCTGTTCTATCAAACCATGAACATAAAACCATAGCTCAAACCTATCTGCTCCCTTGTCTCATGTACACCTTGTTAACTTTATCTACCTTGCAGTTCTCTCAGCTTACCAAAATAGACAGCTATACAATAAGACTGAAAAGTCTGCAAGTAACCACATTAAGTGTACACATCACTATCTTGCACTTCACTCCCTTAACTGGCTTGACCTACTTAATCTATTAGCTCACATTAGGATTGCTCACAACATTTTCTATAGCCCAGAAAGATGCTATCTGCCAGCAGCTATTTATTAAACTTGTATGGATCTCAAGTAGAACTGCATTCACTAAACCAATACTTAATGCTTACTCAGAACTCTAAAAATATCATAATGGTGAGTGCCTATACTCTGTACATTGCAAAACTGTGGAACGCTCTCTCCCAAAAAAACATTAGAAATATCTCAACTAATCTATGACTTAAAACCACCTTGAAAACATGCTTGTTACCAAGACAGTCCTGTACTTGAAAAAGTCCCTTCTTAGTTTGATCATTTCTCATCTACATTTCTAAATCCAATGAAATAATACCTATAGACAAAATAATCCTGCTCTAATTAATAAATCCACTACTTTAGCAGCCAAATCAAGCAAATATCATACTCACTTGTTTACATGTCTCAAGTGAATATCGTTTGGGTAAAACCTGCATACTGCTGTCTGTCTACAATAATTTCTATCTGACTTGTTACAAATAAAATGCAAAATAATGTTGAATGTTCTTTAGATATTAGTGTGGCTTTAGCATGCTGTAAATACTGTAGAGTATACTTAACATAGTGATCAGTTGTTAAACTATAGAATATATATATATATATATATATATATATAGAGAGAGAGAGAGAGTCAGTATTGAGTAGAATATCTTATTAGCTCATGCTAATTGACAGTGAAAAACTATGCAATGTGGAGCTTTTCTCCCCAAGCCCCTCTGCTATAAAGGGTTTTTTTGCCCAGTTGGATTTTGCCAGTAATCAAAGATGAATACATACAAGACTAAAACTAATTGGAGTGAGGTGTTCAGTGGAAAAACTGCAGATGGAATGTGGCAAGTTTTGAAAGAGAAACTGAGTGCAAAAAGAAAAAAAAAATGTTTAACATCAGGATCTAGGCATGCAACATCGGGGGGGGGGGGGTATATTTCCATAAGAACAAGATACCTGATTAAGGTGAGAGACAAAAAATATAAAAAATGGAAGAGAGGTCGAACTACAACTTTGAAAACTGAAATAAACAAGCTGCACAAACAGATTAAGCATAGTGTTAGACTCAAGAAAATTTATATAAAGATATTGAGCATAATAGGAAACCTTTTTATAGATACATAAGATGTGGAAGGAGTAAAGATACACAAATTGATAAACTGTGTGCAAGATTCTAAAATTTATTCTCAGACACAACAGATTATAGATATAATTACAAAATCTTATGCAAAACCATTTGGGTCCACAAACGGGGTGGTAAGTTGTCCTAGTGACATCCAGTAACACCAGATAATGGAATCAAATTAGATTATACTGAAAAAGAACTGTGCAAACTGGATCCAAACAAAGCACAGGGAGGAGACGGAATAAGTAATAAT